>NW_028153997.1:0-10000 GCF_964211835.1 Anser anser | reverse complement strand
TTGAGTGTGGGGTTGCGTAAAGGCTCCCCCAGGGAGTTCAGGTGTACCCAAAGGGTTCCGCTGAGAGCACTTTTGGATGGCAGAAAGTGGCACCGTACGTGTTTTTTCGGGTCTAACTCGGGTTCAGCTTCTTGTTGCGGTTAGGGTTATGTTTAGGGTTGTTAGGAAAGAGTGAAGACGCAGAGTCCTGTTGAGTGTGGGGTTGCATAAAGGCTCCCCCAGGGAGTTCAGGTGTACCCAAAGGCTTCCGCTGAGAGCACTTTTTGATGGCAGAAAGTGGCACCGTACGTGTTTTTTCGGGTCTAACTCGGGTTCAGCTTCTTGTTGCGGTTAGGGTTATGTTTAGGGTTGTTAGGAAAGAGTGAAGACGCAGAGTCCTGTTGAGTGTGGGGTTGCGTAAAGGCTCCCCCAGGGAGTTCAGGTGTACCCAAAGGCTTCCGCTGAGAGCACTTTTTGATGGCAGAAAGTGGCACCGTACGTGTTTTTTCGGGTCTAACTCGGGTTCAGCTTCTTGTTCCGGTTACGGTTATGTTTAAGGTTGTTAGGAAAGAGTGAAGACGCAGAGTCCTGTTGAGTGTGGGGTTGCGTAAAGGCTCCCCGAGGGAGTTCAGGTGTACCCAAAGGCTTCCGCTGAGAGCACTTTTTGATGGCAGAAAGTGGCACCGTACGTGTTTTTTCGGGTCTAACTCGGGTTCAGCTTCTTGTTGCGGTTAGGGTTATGTTTAGGGTTGTTAGGAAAGAGTGAAGACGCAGAGTCCTGTTGAGTGTGGGGTTGCGTAAAGGCTCCCCCAGGGAGTTCAGGTGTACCCAAAGGCTTCCGCTGAGAGCACTTTTTGATGGCAGAAAGTGGCACCGTCCGTGTTTTTTCGGGTCTAACTCGGGTTCAGCTTCTTGTTGCGGTTAGGGTTACGTTTAGGGTTGTTAGGAAAGAGTGAAGACGCAGAGTCCTGTTGAGTGTGGGGTTGCGTAAAGGCTCCCCCAGGGAGTTCAGGTGTACCCAAAGGCTTCCGCTGAGAGCACTTTTGGATGGCAGAAAGTGGCACCGTACGTGTTTTTTCGGGTCTAACTCGGGTTCAGCTTCTTGTTGCGGTTAGGGTTATGTTTAGGGTTGTTAGGAAAGAGTGAAGACGCAGAGTCCTGTTGAGTGTGGGGTTGCGTAAAGGCTCCCCCAGGGAGTTCAGGTGTACCCAAAGGCTTCCGCTGAGAGCACTTTTGGACGGCAGAAAGTGGCACCGTACGTGTTTTTTCGGGTCTAACTCGGGTTGAGCTTCTTGTTGCGGTTAGGGTTATGTTTAGGGTTGTTAGGAAAGAGTGAAGACGCAGAGTCCTGTTGAGTGTGGGGTTGCGTAAAGGCTCCCCCAGGGAGTTCAGGTGTACCCAAAGGCTTCCGCTGAGAGCACTTTTTGACGGCAGAAAGTGGCACCGTACGTGTTTTTTCGGGTCTAACTCGGGTTGAGCTTCTTGTTGCGGTTAGGGTTATGTTTAGGGTTGTTAGGAAAGAGTGAAGACGCAGAGTCCTGTTGAGTGTGGGGTTGCGTAAAGGCTCCTCCAGGGAGTTCAGGTGTACCCAAAGGCTTCCGCTGAGAGCACTTTTTGATGGCAGAAAGTGGCACCGTACGTGTTTTTTCGGGTCTAACTCGGGTTCAGCTTCTTGTTCCGGTTAGGCTTATGTTTAGGGTTGTTAGGAAAGAGTGAAGACGCAGAGTCCTGTTGAGTGTGGGGTTGTGTAAAGGCTCCCCCAGGGAGTTCAGGTGTACCCAAAGGCTTCCGCTGAGAGCACTTTTTGATGGCAGAAAGTGGCACCGTCCGTGTTTTTTCGGGTCTAACTCGGGTTCAGCTTCTTGTTGCGGTTAGGGTTATGTTTAGGGTTGTTAGGAAAGAGTGAAGACGCAGAGTCCTGTTGAGTGTGGGGTTGCATAAAGGCTCCCCCAGGGAGTTCAGGTGTACCCAAAGGCTTCCGCTGAGAGCACTTTTTGATGGCAGAAAGTGGCACCGTACGTGTTTTTTCGGGTCTAACTCGGGTTGAGCTTCTTGTTGCGGTTAGGGTTATGTTTAGGGTTGTTAGGAAAGAGTGAAGACGCAGAGTCCTGTTGAGTGTGGGGTTGCGTAAAGGCTCCCCCAGGGAGTTCAGGTGTACCCAAAGGCTTCCGCTGAGAGCACTTTTTGATGGCAGAAAGTGGCACCGTACGTGTTTTTTCGGGTCTAACTCGGGTTGAGCTTCTTGTTGCGGTTAGGGTTATGTTTAGGGTTGTTAGGAAAGAGTGAAGACGCAGAGTCCTGTTGAGTGTGGGGTTGCGTAAAGGCTCCCCCAGGGAGTTCAGGTGTACCCAAAGGCTTCCGCTGAGAGCAGTTTTGGATGGCAGAAAGTGGCACCGTACGTGTTTTTTCGGGTCTAACTCGGGTTCAGCTTCTTGTTGCGGTTAGGGTTATGTTTAGGGTTGTTAGGAAAGAGTGAAGACGCAGAGTCCTGTTGAGTGTGGGGTTGCGTAAAGGCTCCCCCAGGGAGTTCAGGTGTACCCAAAGGCTTCCGCTAAGAGCACTTTTTGATGGCAGAAAGTGGCACCGTACGTGTTTTTTCGGGTCTAACTCGGGTTCAGCTTCTTGTTGCGGTTAGGGTTATGTTTAGGGTTGTTAGGAAAGAGTGAAGACGCAGAGTCCTGTTGAGTGTGGGGTTGCACAAAGGCTCCCCCAGGGAGTTCAGGTGTACCCAAAGGCTTCCGCTGAGAGCACTTTTTGATGGCAGAAAGTGGCACCGTACGTGTTTTTTCGGGTCTAACTCGGGTTCAGCTTCTTGTTGCGGTTAGGGTTATGTTTAGGGTTGTTAGGAAAGAGTGAAGACGCAGAGTCCTGTTGAGTGTGGGGTTGCGTAAAGGCTCCCCCAGGGAGTTCAGGTGTACCCAAAGGCTTCCGCTGAGAGCACTTTTTGATGGCAGAAAGTGGCACCGTACGTGTTTTTTCGGGTCTAACTCGGGTTCAGCTTCTTGTTGCGGTTAGGCTTATGTTTAGGGTTGTTAGGAAAGAGTGAAGACGCAGAGTCCTGTTGAGTGTGGGGTTGCGTAAAGGCTCCCCCAGGGAGTTCAGGTGTACCCAAAGGCTTCCGCTGAGAGCACTTTTTGATGGCAGAAAGTGGCACCGTACGTGTTTTTTCGGGTCTAACTCAGGTTCAGCTTCTTGTTGCGGTTAGGGTTATGTTTAGGGTTGTTAGGAAAGAGTGAAGACGCAGAGTCCTGTTGAGTGTGGGGTTGCGTAAAGGCTCCCCCAGGGAGTTCAGGTGTACCCAAAGGCTTCCGCTGAGAGCACTTTTGGATGGCAGAAAGTGGCACCGTACGTGTTTTTTCGGGTCTAACTCGGGTTCAGCTTCTTGTTGCGGTTAGGGTTATGTTTAGGGTTGTTAGGAAAGAGTGAAGACGCAGAGTCCTGTTGAGTGTGGGGTTGCGTAAAGGCTCCCCCAGGGAGTTCAGGTGTACCCAAAGGCTTCCGCTGAGAGCACTTTTGGATGGCAGAAAGTGGCACCGTACGTGTTTTTTCGGGTCTAACTCGGGTTCAGCTTCTTGTTGCGGTTAGGGTTATGTTTAGGGTTGTTAGGAAAGAGTGAAGACGCAGAGTCCTGTTGAGTGTGGGGTTGCGTAAAGGCTCCCCCAGGGAGTTCAGGTGTACCCAAAGGCTTCCGCTGAGAGCACTTTTTGATGGCAGAAAGTGGCACCGTACGTGTTTTTTCGGGTCTAACTCGGGTTGAGCTTCTTGTTGCGGTTAGGGTTATGTTTAAGGTTGTTAGGAAAGAGTGAAGACGCAGAGTCCTGTTGAGTGTGGGGTTGCGTAAAGGCTCCCCCAGGGAGTTCAGGTGTACCCAAAGGCTTCCGCTGAGAGCACTTTTTGATGGCAGAAAGTGGCACCGTACGTGTTTTTTCGGGTCTAACTCGGGTTCAGCTTCTTGTTGCGGTTAGGGTTATGTTTAGGGTTGCTAGGAAAGAGTGAAGACGCAGAGTCCTGTTGAGTGTGGGGTTGCGTAAAGGCTCCCCCAGGGAGTTCAGGTGTACCCAAAGGCTTCCGCTGAGAACACTTTTGGATGGCAGAAAGTGGCACCGTACGTGTTTTTTCGGGTCTAACTCGGGTTCAGCTTCTTGTTGCGGTTAGGGTTATGTTTAGGGTTGCTAGGAAAGAGTGAAGACGCAGAGTCCTGTTGAGTGTGGGGTTGCGTAAAGGCTCCCCCAGGGAGTTCAGGTGTACCCAAAGGCTTCCGCTGAGAACACTTTTGGATGGCAGAAAGTGGCACCGTACGTGTTTTTTCGGGTCTAAGTCGGGTTCAGCTTCTTGTTGCGGTTAGGGTTAGGTTTAGGGTTGTTAGGAAAGAGTGAAGACGCAGAGTCCTGTTGAGTGTGGGGTTGCGTAAAGGCTCCCCCAGGGAGTTCAGGTGTACCCAAAGGCTTCCGCTGAGAGCACTTTTTGATGGCAGAAAGTGGCACCGTACGTGTTTTTTCGGGTCTAACTCGGGTTCAGCTTCTTGTTGCGGTTAGGGTTATGTTTAGGGTTGTTAGGAAAGAGTGAAGACGCAGAGTCCTGTTGAGTGTGGGGTTGCGTAAAGGCTCCCCCAGGGAGTTCAGGTGTACCCAAAGGCTTCCGCTGAGAGCACTTTTTGATGGCAGAAAGTGGCACCGTACGTCTTTTTTCGGGTCTAACTCGGGTTCAGCTTCTTGTTCCGGTTAGGGTTATGTTTAGGGTTGTTAGGAAAGAGTGAAGACGCAGAGTCCTGTTGAGTGTGGGGTTGCGTAAAGGCTCCCCCAGGGAGTTCAGGTGTACCCAAAGGCTTCCGCTGAGAGCACTTTTTGATGGCAGAAAGTGGCACCGTACGTGTTTTTTCGGGTCTAACTCGGGTTGAACTTCTTTCTGCGGTTAGGGTTATGTTTAGGGTTGTTAGGAAAGAGTGAAGACGCAGAGTCCTGTTGAGTGTGGGGTTGCGTAAAGGCTCCCCCAGGGAGTTCAGGTGTACCCAAAGGCTTCCGCTGAGAGCACTTTTTGATGGCAGAAAGTGGCACCGTACGTGTTTTTTCGGGTCTAACTCGGGTTCAGCTTCTTGTTGCGGTTAGGGTTATGTTTAGGGTTGTTAGGAAAGAGTGAAGACGCAGAGTCCTGTTGAGTGTGGGGTTGCGTAAAGGCTCCCCCAGGGAGTTCAGGTGTACCCAAAGGCTTCCGCTGAGAGCACTTTTTGATGGCAGAAAGTGGCACCGTACGTGTTTTTTCGGGTCTAACTCGGGTTCAGCTTCTTGTTGCGGTTAGGGTTATGTTTAGGGTTGCTAGGAAAGAGTGAAGACGCAGAGTCCTGTTGAGTGTGGGGTTGCGTAAAGGCTCCCCCAGGGAGTTCAGGTGTACCCAAAGGCTTCCGCTGAGAGCACTTTTGGATGGCAGAAAGTGGCACCGTACGTGTTTTTTCGGGTCTAACTCGGGTTCAGCTTCTTGTTCCGGTTACGGTTATGTTTAGGGTTGTTAGGAAAGAGTGAAGACGCAGAGTCCTGTTGAGTGTGGGGTTGCGTAAAGGCTCCCCCAGGGAGTTCAGGTGTACCCAAAGGCTTCCGCTGAGAGCACTTTTTGATGGCAGAAAGTGGCACCGTACGTGTTTTTTCGGGTCTAACTCGGGTTCAGCTTCTTGTTGCGGTTAGGGTTATGTTTAGGGTTGTTAGGAAAGAGTGAAGACGCAGAGTCCTGTTGAGTGTGGGGTTGCGTAAAGGCTCCCCCAGGGAGTTCAGGTGTACCCAAAGGCTTCCGCTGAGAGCACTTTTTGATGGCAGAAAGTGGCACCGTACGTGTTTTTTCGGATCTAACTCGGGTTCAGCTTCTTGTTCCGGTTAGGGTTATGTTTAGGGTTGTTAGGAAAGAGTGAAGACGCAGAGTCCTGTTGAGTGTGGGGTTGCGTAAAGGCTCCCCCAGGGAGTTCAGGTGTACCCAAAGGCTTCCGCTGAGAGCACTTTTTGATGGCAGAAAGTGGCACCGTACGTGTTTTTTCAGGTCTAACTCGGGTTGAGCTTCTTTCTGCGGTTAGGGTTATGTTTAGGGTTGTTAGGAAAGAGTGAAGACGCAGAGTCCTGTTGAGTGTGGGGTTGCGTAAAGGCTCCCCCAGGGAGTTCAGGTGTACCCAAAGGCTTCCGCTGAGAGCACTTTTTGATGGCAGAAAGTGGCACCGTACGTGTTTTTTCGGGTCTAACTCGGGTTCAGCTTCTTGTTGCGGTTAGGGTTATGTTTAGGGTTGTTAGGAAAGAGTGAAGACGCAGAGTCCTGTTGAGTGTGGGGTTGCGTAAAGGCTCCCCCAGGGAGTTCAGGTGTACCCAAAGGCTTCCGCTGAGAGCACTTTTGGATGGCAGAAAGTGGCACCGTACGTGTTTTTTCGGGTCTAACTCGGGTTGAGCTTCTTGTTGCGGTTAGGGTTATGTTTAGGGTTGTTAGGAAAGAGTGAAGACGCAGAGTCCTGTTGAGTGTGGGGTTGCGTAAAGGCTCCCCCAGGGAGTTCAGGTGTACCCAAAGGCTTCCGCTGAGAGCACTTTTTGATGGCAGAAAGTGGCACCGTACGTCTTTTTTCGGGTCTAACTCGGGTTCAGCTTCTTGTTGCGGTTAGGGTTATGTTTAGGGTTGTTAGGAAAGAGTGAAGACGCAGAGTCCTGTTGAGTGTGGGGTTGCATAAAGGCTCCCCCAGGGAGTTCAGGTGTACCCAAAGGCTTCCGCTGAGAGCACTTTTTGATGGCAGAAAGTGGCACCGTACGTGTTTTTTCGGGTCTAACTCGGGTTGAGCTTCTTGTTGCGGTTAGGGTTATGTTTAGGGTTGTTAGGAAAGAGTGAAGACGCAGAGTCCTGTTGAGTGTGGGGTTGCGTAAAGGCTCCCCCAGGGAGTTCAGGTGTACCCAAAGGCTTCCGCTGAGAGCACTTTTTGATGGCAGAAAGTGGCACCGTACGTGTTTTTTCGGGTCTAACTCGGGTTCAGCTTCTTGTTGCGGTTAGGGTTATGTTTAGGGTTGTTAGGAAAGAGTGAAGACGCAGAGTCCTGTTGAGTGTGGGGTTGCGTAAAGGCTCCCCCAGGGAGTTCAGGTGTACCCAAAGGCTTCCGCTGAGAGCACTTTTGGATGGTAGAAAGTGGCACCGTATGTCTTTTTTCGGGTCTAACTCGGGTTCAGCTTCTTGTTGCGGTTAGGGTTATGTTTAGGGTTGTTAGGAAAGAGTGAAGACGCAGAGTCCTGTTGAGTGTGGGGTTGCGTAAAGGCTCCCCCAGGGAGTTCAGGTGTACCCAAAGGCTTCCGCTGAGAGCACTTTTTGATGGCAGAAAGTGGCACCGTACGTGTTTTTTCGGGTCTAACTCGGGTTCAGCTTCTTGTTGCGGTTAGGGTTATGTTTAGGGTTGTTAGGAAAGAGTGAAGACGCAGAGTCCTGTTGAGTGTGGGGTTGCGTAAAGGCTCCCCCAGGGAGTTCAGGTGTACCCAAAGGCTTCCGCTGAGAGCACTTTTTGATGGCAGAAAGTGGCACCGTACGTGTTTTTTCGGGTCTAACTCGGGTTCAGCTTCTTGTTGCGGTTAGGTTTATGTTTAGGGTTGTTAGGAAAGAGTGAAGACGCAGAGTCCTGTTGAGTGTGGGGTTGCGTAAAGGCTCCCCCAGGGAGTTCAGGTGTACCCAAAGGCTTCCGCTGAGAGCACTTTTTGATGGCAGAAAGTGGCACCGTACGTCTTTTTTCGGGTCTAACTCGGGTTCAGCTTCTTGTTGCGGTTAGGGTTATGTTTAGGGTTGTTAGGAAAGAGTGAAGACGCAGAGTCCTGTTGAGTGTGGGGTTGCGTAAAGGCTCCCCCAGGGAGTTCAGGTGTACCCAAAGGCTTCCGCTCAGAGCACTTTTTGATGGCAGAAAGTGGCACCGTACGTGTTTTTTCGGGTCTAACTCAGGTTCAGCTTCTTGTTGCGGTTAGGGTTATGTTTAGGGTTGTTAGGAAAGAGTGAAGACGCAGAGTCCTGTTGAGTGTGGGGTTGCGTAAAGGCTCCCCCAGGGAGTTCAGGTGTACCCAAAGGCTTCCGCTGAGAGCACTTTTTGATGGCAGAAAGTGGCACCGTACGTGTTTTTTCGGGTCTAACTCGGGTTGAGCTTCTTGTTGCGGTTAGGGTTATGTTTAGGGTTGTTAGGAAAGAGTGAAGACGCAGAGTCCTGTTGAGTGTGGGGTTGCGTAAAGGCTCCCCCAGGGAGTTCAGGTGTACCCAAAGGCTTCCGCTGAGAGCACTTTTTGATGGCAGAAAGTGGCACCGTACGTGTTTTTTCGGGTCTAACTCGGGTTCAGCTTCTTGTTGCGGTTAGGGTTATGTTTAGGGTTGCTAGGAAAGAGTGAAGACGCAGAGTCCTGTTGAGTGTGGGGTTGCGTAAAGGCTCCCCCAGGGAGTTCAGGTGTACCCAAAGGCTTCCGCTGAGAGCACTTTTTGATGGCAGAAAGTGGCACCGTACGTGTTTTTTCGGGTCTAACTCGGGTTCAGCTTCTTGTTGCGGTTAGGGTTATGTTTAGGGTTGTTAGGAAAGAGTGAAGACGCAGAGTCCTGTTGAGTGTGGGGTTGCGTAAAGGCTCCCCCAGGGAGTTCAGGTGTACCCAAAGGCTTCCGCTGAGAGCACTTTTTGATGGCAGAAAGTGGCACCGTACGTGTTTTTTCGGGTCTAACTCGGGTTCAGCTTCTTGTTGCGGTTAGGGTTATGTTTAGGGTTGTTAGGAAAGAGTGAAGACGCAGAGTCCTGTTGAGTGTGGGGTTGCGTAAAGGCTCCCCCAGGGAGTTCAGGTGTACCCAAAGGCTTCCGCTGAGAGCACTTTTTGATGGCAGAAAGTGGCACCGTACGTGTTTTTTCGGGTCTAACTCGGGTTCAGCTTCTTGTTGCGGTTAGGGTTATGTTTAGGGTTGTTAGGAAAGAGTGAAGACGCAGAGTCCTGTTGAGTGTGGGGTTGCGTAAAGGCTCCCCCAGGGAGTTCAGGTGTACCCAAAGGCTTCCGCTGAGAGCACTTTTTGATGGCAGAAAGTGGCACCGTACGTGTTTTTTCGGGTCTAACTCGGGTTCAGCTTCTTGTTGCGGTTAGGGTTATGTTTAGGGTTGCTAGGAAAGAGTGAAGACGCAGAGTCCTGTTGAGTGTGGGGTTGCGTAAAGGCTCCCCCAGGGAGTTCAGGTGTACCCAAAGGCTTCCGCTGAGAGCACTTTTGGATGGCAGAAAGTGGCACCGTACGTGTTTTTTCGGGTCTAACTCGGGTTCAGCTTCTTGTTGCGGTTAGGGTTATGTTTAGGGTTGTTAGGAAAGAGTGAAGACGCAGAGTCCTGTTGAGTGTGGGGTTGCGTAAAGGCTCCCCCAGGGAGTTCAGGTGTACCCAAAGGCTTCCGCTGAGAGCACTTTTTGATGGCAGAAAGTGGCACCGTACGTGTTTTTTCGGGTCTAACTCGGGTTCAGCTTCTTGTTGCGGTTAGGGTTATGTTTAGGGTTGTTAGGAAAGAGTGAAGACGCAGAGTCCTGTTGAGTGTGGGGTTGCGTAAAGGCTCCCCCAGGGAGTTCAGGTGTACCCAAAGGCTTCCGCTGAGAGCACTTTTTGATGGCAGAAAGTGGCACCGTACGTGTTTTTTCGGGTCTAACTCGGGTTCAGCTTCTTGTTGCGGTTAGGGTTATGTTTAGGGTTGTTAGGAAAGAGTGAAGACGCAGAGTCCTGTTGAGTGTGGGGTTGCGTAAAGGCTCCCCCAGGGAGTTCAGGTGTACCCAAAGGCTTCCGCTGAGAGCACTTTTTGATGGCAGAAAGTGGCACCGTACGTGTTTTTTCGGGTCTAACTCGGGTTCAGCTTCTTGTTGCGGTTAGGGTTATGTTTAGGGTTGTTAGGAAAGAGTGAAGACGCAGAGTCCTGTTGAGTGTGGGGTTGCGTAAAGGCTCCCCCAGGGAGTTCAGGTGTACCCAAAGGCTTCCGCTGAGAGCACTTTTTGATGGCAGAAAGTGGCACCGTACGTGTTTTTTCGGGTCTAACTCG
>NW_028153998.1:0-9473 GCF_964211835.1 Anser anser | reverse complement strand
TAACTATGATACATTTTAGATCGATATAGTTGCATTTGTTTAAAAAAAAAAAAGTTTGTTATCTGCTAAAAATACTATTTGAAGTACTACTCTATTATACAGTTAGGGTTCACAATGCATCTTTTATGCAATCCAGAAGCTCGTGAAATTGTACCACATATGAGTTTGTATTTCACTGCATTGATCATGATACAAACATTGACATAAGATTTTTCAAATTTCAGGGAGAAAATTTAAATGAATTTTCACCTCTTTAGTAAAACACACATTTAGATTTCATTATCATTCACCCTATGAGGAGCTAATATAGTAAATAAACCAAATCAGGCTGATAGTTACATTATTGCTGAGACTTGAAACATGCAATAAATACATACTGTTCTCAGGAGACAGCTGATTCATTTTAGTCATGACTATGACAAAATTCAGCCTTTATTGAAATTTCACAAAATGAACAGAGAGATAAAAACCTATTGTCAATTCAGCTCTTTAAAAGATGAAGATAAATAACTGAAATGCATTTTAAACTCAGTTTGTCAAGAAGAAGACAGATATTATAATTTTATTTTCCAAAAACTTGTTAACAATCATATGATAATTAGAGGAATTTAATTTTTGATAGCTCTACACAATCTTCTTAATTACTATTGTTCACTACAAAATTAACTTTCCAAATTCCCAACATGCAATTAAAATTTGGAGTAAATAATAAATAAATATGTAAATAGCACCCTCAAAAAAGAAAGAAAAAGAAAGAAAGAAAGAAAGAAAGAAAGAAAGAAGAAAGAAAGAAAGAAAGAAAGAAAAGAAAGAAGAAAGAAAGAAAGAAAGAAAGAAAGAAAAAGAAAGAAAGAAAGAAAGAAAAGAAAGAAAGAAAGAAAGAAAGAAAGAAAGAAAGAAAGAAAGAAAAGAAAGAAAGAAAGAAAGAAAAAGAAAAGAAAGAAAGAAAGAAAGAAAAAGAAAAACAAGATGCTCTTCTCTGAAGAGCTGTAAGACTACTGTTTTCCAATTTAGTAGCATTTTGGTACACTAAAAATTTGCGTTCCCCATTTTACCCCATTTTAAATCCCAGTGAAGTAGGATTTTTTTTTTTTTTTTTAGTTTATTAATGTTGTCAGATTTCTTATCTGGTAATCATATGCAAACACTACGTGTTATGTAAAAATAAAAGCTGTATTTTAAAGAGCAAAATAATGCTGTTAAGTAAGAAGTAGTCCAAACAATTATAAGTAAAATCTTATTTCATTTTGCTAATTAACATTAATATTTCATTAACAGCTTTTATTCATTGTATGTGTGGAAAAAAATTTGTTTTCTTAAAAATAGTTGAGAAAGAAAACAGTGTCCAAGGGCCAAGACAGAATAAATTATATTTTTGAATCTCAGAATGTTGATGAATTTCATCACGAAAAGATGGATAATGTGAAATACATTTTTAGAAAACACCATGTTAAATCAGGAATATTTTTTTTAATACTACAAGCACCAAGTTTCAGCAGGAGTCCCACCATACTATCTTTCTTCATTAGATTTGCATAATGAAAGTTTGACTTTTAATGACAGCGTTTCTGGTTTAATCTTTGCTTTAATCACAAAGCAAAGTAGATAGCTCTGATTTGGTAATAGTAGGAGCTAATAAAAAATAAATTAAAAAAAAAAAGGAAAATATAATTTAAGTGTTATATTCTGCTTTCTCTGTGTGGTGTAGAGAATGGAGACATAATGATATTCCAATTACTACTTCTCTGTGCCCTGTCTAATGCTTAGATATTAAGATAGTATAAATACAAAAACCAAAACCAAAACCAAAAACCTCCTCCCCATCTCCTATTGTGTTATGTTTAAAGATCTTGGTTAGTTCTTGATATCTGTGTGAAAACTGTATTTCTTGTATATCAAATTATTAACAGTGGCCTTTCTTCCTTTGTTGGTCATAACTCTGCTATTATTGTCCAAACTGTAGCTTTGAAAGATAGAAAAAAATATTTTACCATTTTCAAACTACTTTTTCAGACTCTACATCTTTAAGGTAAGTTTGAAAAATTAACTTATTTTCTTCAAGATTATTAAATTGGAAAAGTACCCAGAATAGCATTTTCTTCAACTGCTAAGCCATTTACAATAATATTTGGAAGAATATAAAAGAAATTAAAGAGTTAATTTAGACTTTGAGATAGGTGAATGATGCCTCAGTTTAACCTTCAAAAACATTGCACTTTAATTGTGAAAAAAATGGCTAATAAAATATGGAAAACTTACACAGACAGGAACATATAATTAAATACACACACACACACATATATGTGTTTATATTAAAATTTCTAGTTATGTTTTCCTATAACATCTAACCATGAACTACTGACTCTGTATGACACCGCCATGCCACTGGAAATGTGAATCAGTAATTGCTGTTGAAGGGATATAGATTTATAAGGCAAAAGTGGTTTTGGACTCAGGAACTTTGAGAATCAGTCAGAAGTGCAAATCGACATTACACAACCTTATTCAAAAATGTTGGTTAGCTCATTCCAGGATAGCGTGATTCCACAGCAGGAAATCTCATGTTCCTCTCCAGTAATGCTAAATCACCTGCCTCAGCTCCCTGAGGTAGTCCGCTGCTAATAACCACACTAATTACAACCTCAGAGTGTGACATATCTAATCCTTGTTCAGTCCCAGCTGGGGTGATAAGGTCATTTCCTGGCTGGGATAGTGGCATTAATTAATGCCAGAGGTACAGGCTGGAGCCTGCCAGTTTGCCATTGCAGGATTACCTGTTTTGTAATGCTTCTGCTTCTGTGAAATGACAATTTACTCTAGGAGCATCAAACTCAGTGTGACTGACTGATCTATACAACATGAGCCAGAATATCACGACCATGACTAGAATCTGTCATTTTGATGATATCCCCCATTTTGCATATTTGCAACAGCATATTTGTCTTTGGCTATAAACACGTTGTACTTGAAAACTTCAAAATATAATCCACTATTCAATACACTCCAGTAATGTGAAGTGCACCACAATTGTCATTATAATCCTATAATGCCATATATCTTTTAAAGGAGATGGTTTAGAATTGTTGTTAGCATTGTTGTGCAAATGCTGTGTCAATTAACAAGGCAATGTATGAGTGGAAATTGTTTTCTTAAGTAAATATTGCACATTTTCAACATCTAAAGACATTTAAGATTTAAAATTCTACTCTTATAATTTCATGATTCAATATTTTCCATTTTAATAAACCACACAGAACAGTAAATGAATGCTGCTTCTAATGAAAGTGATTGTAGAGAAATGTCAAGCTCCCTGATTGTCTTAGTT
Source organism: Anser anser (assembly GCF_964211835.1). NCBI lineage: Eukaryota > Metazoa > Chordata > Aves > Anseriformes > Anatidae > Anser > Anser anser. Next base: position 6,148 of record NW_028153998.1, on the reverse strand, counting down.
TCCTAATTGTTAAATTTATGTTGACTAAAATGCTAATTATCACTAATGCTGCTTACCCTGCTTCCTTAAACATGACCTTTATTAGCATGATTAACTATGTTATATTTTATACTGAGAAGCAGTTACTGCCAGTTTTGGTTAGGCAGTTTTATAGTCTGCTGCTATAGAAGTTTTGACATTTATATCTCTATCTGAAAGAGATATAACTTCAGGTTGACTTTAATATCTGGAAATTTTGACCTGAATAATAAACTAAAACTGAGTAGCAGAACAGTTTTGTTAGTCTTTAAATAGTATCATGATGACTGTTGCCCTTTAAATTGATTAACAAAGATTAAATATACTATAAATGTTCATCATCTTAAGTATATATTGCTGGTGTTTTTTATTCACTGAGCCCATAGAGGGGAAGCTGGTGAATTAAAATTGACTGTAAAATGATTATTAGATGTTAAAGCCTGAGTTTTCTAGAAAAAAAAAAAAAAAAAAAAAAAAAACTATTCTAGCTAGATCTATTTGCCAGTTGTGCTGATTCAGAAAACGCTAGAATATTGCAAATATGTTGAATCAGAACTTCCAATGTTTTAATACCATTTTTGTATCCAAATTTTCAGATAAAGCGTATAGCTACTTATCCTACTGCAAAGAATATAAAATACACATATCCTTAATTTGTATTTAGAACATTTTCTTTCACACTGTCCTCCGTGTGAGATGATCCTGAGTAGTGTGTGATTGGAGAATTGCATCTTTTTCTCATTTATCTTCATAATGATCTTTTAAAAATAAATTTGTACTGATTAATTCACAATATAAATATTGTATTAATATAAATATGACAGGATGACATATCAGCAAATAATTTAGAATTCCATCAATTTATCTATTATAAACTTTATGTTTACCATGGTAACCAGTATAAATCTTCTGATTTCTGGTATCTCAAAGTGCAAATCCTAGAAGTTAAAACTATATCACTGTTTAGAGTAACACTGGAGCTTCTCAAAAGTCTCTGTGTTCCTGCTAGCACAATGTGGTGGATTGTGTTGGCAGATTTACTGGAGGGTCATGTGAAAACAAGAATCTACATTGTCACAAGAGAGTAAGGACATGAAGAGCAAAAATGAATGACATATATAGGTATGCTTTAGCTAAATGCAAACAAGATGTTACTTCTGCATTTTGTAACATTTACAAGTATAGGAAGAACAGAATATAAAACACATGGAAGAACACCCCACCCTTGAAAGCATAAACAGTGAATTTATCAGTCAAGACAGGATGTAGCACATATAAACAGTGGAAGAAAGGCAGGTAGAATATGTCAACTGAAGAAGGAAGACATGCTGATTACAGGAGTGGAACCATGTTCAACTTTTTTCAGTATACCAATATCCATTTGGAGTGAACAGAAGAATTTTTACATTTAAGGAAAAAATGTTTTTGCTTAAAGACTATCAGGGACACATAAAATAGTAAACAGGTCTTCCATTTGGTCCTGAAAAAATATGTATAAACTTAAATTGGCTTGATGATCAAGAGGACATCCTAGAAAAATAGAACGGTTTGACTTGGAAGGGAACTTTAATGATAATCTAGCTCCAACCAGCCTGCCATGGTTATCTTCTAGCTCTGCTTTGTATGGTTCTGGAAATGCAGTGTATTGCTGTAGATCTTGAATAATAAACTTGCTGGTTTGGAAGAGCACTTTGGAAGAGACCCATTGTACTTATTTTCAGATATTGAAGCAAGTAATACCTGCCCTGATATTGTAGAAGGCAGTAGCAGAGAAGATATATTGTATATTCATACATGTATATGCATTTATCTGTTATTTTCATTTAGTGTTCGCTCTAGTCATGGAAACTATAGTAAGAACGGGCAAGTGAAAATATACCAAACATATTCAGAGTGCTGGAATTTAAATATTATAGAATGTGGTTTTATAAATATCACTGATATTCTTCCAGGGATTTGTCTTCCAGAGATTTATCTTGAAAAATGACAGAAGTACATTACCTTGCAGCAGTGAGCCAATCGTACTTATGTTGAATGAAAATTGGTCATAGAATATTAAACTTGGAACACCAAGGACAAATAAGACAGGAAATGTAGCTCTCAACCATTTTTTTGTGATTCTCCATTTTCGTTATCATTGAAGTATCTGATGAAATAATGTGAAATTCTTTAGTTGCTTAGATACTTCATATAGGCTGGCTGTACCAAAATGTTGGTTTTAATGTTATGCAAGCTGTTACTTTTCAGTTTACATTTATCTCTACAATGAAATCAATTCAACATGCAGTCCATAACTTCAAAACATGAGTTTTATTTTATTTCTTCCAAGCATCAGATTATTCTTTATAATTCTGTTTACAGTTAGAAATATAATCTCCAAAATAGCTAAAGCTATTTGTTAATTTTCCAGTACAACCTCTTGGATAAGCATAGGATTTTGTGAGATACTGTGGACAACTTATCAGACACTGTCACCCTGTGCTGTAGCAATACAAATTTAACTGGATAAGAAAGACTGACAAGTGAAACCTCATGTTAAGTATAGAGTAAGTTCAATACTCATGATCAATACTCATGATAGTAGTAATACAGACCTCCTGTCTTATCTTTAAACTGATAACCTCTTGCTCTTCTGTTGAGTAGAGAATGGCTTCTTGCATTGGTTGATAAAGAGATATTAGTCTAATGAAACTGAAAGAAACAATGCTATAAACACACTGATAAGTAAGATTAGGTATCTTTTCTTTTCCCCCCTAAAAATAAAAATAAAAAAAAAAAAAAGCTTTTAAAATCTAAAGCACAAATGAATTTGTCCATGAAAAGTTATATTTTGAATCTCTCAGCTTGAATACCGAGTTTTCACTGAAGCATTATATACACTAAAGCAACTATAACAATAATATAATAATATAACTAAAATAAATATATCTGCTTTGATTTGCTGGTCTTGAATTCCAAAATTATTTGTGCATGGAATTTACTCAAGATTTTGGAAGCTTCTGTTCCTTTCATTATGACATCTTTAAAGCAATCTAATGAAAATATTCTCAGTTGAAGAAATTAAATAAAAGGATCCACACATATTTTGGTAGATGATTGGTGCTTAATGAAATCTTTAGACTCATGGTATTGTCATTAATTGTATAGCATAGCTAGCTGATGAAAGAGTAGATCAGAATGTAGGTTAAGAACTTCAAAAGTGACTCTGATATGCTACTTTATTATTATTATTGATCCTCTGCATGATGACCTTAAATGATCTTTTTTTTTTGATAAGAAGAGCTACTGTCCTTTAAAAATAAGCTTCTTCAAAAGTTTGAAGTTTTTTTTATTTAAATACTTAGTACTTTTCATTCTTTCTCACAGTCCCTCTTCTGTATTTTTCCTCTTCTGCTGTCATTTTATTTTTGACTGCCTGCATCTCTGTTTCCCCACCTGTTCTACTTCTCTCTCTTCCTGATCCCTCATTCTTGTCCCTTGTTGATATTGCATTGTTCACATTCTTTGACTGTCTGTCATGATCTCTTCTTTAAACTTGTAAGAAAGATTTCATCCTGGATCATTGTAACCACCATTATTTCACTATTGATCTCCTTTATATTTCTTTCATGTTAAACTTCAGTATTCCTTCTGCATAATTTTGTATTCTGCTAGAGAACATACAGATAGAATCAAAAGTAGATGACAATACCTGAGATATTAAAATGATCAGAAGGTTGGTCTTTGTAACCATTGTGAGTGAGTTATGTAGTAAAAAATACATTTTGAGTTTTACTTGTCTGACCTCTGGATAAAGATGAAGCAGAACTGAAACTGCCAGTAGGATAGTGAAGAAAAAGGAAGTGCTGTCTGATCATTTCAAGTTTTATGACTGCTTAAAAATGCGAAGTGTGCCAGTCATGTTTAATATCACCATTAAAACCATAAATCATTGCCTCAGAAAGAGTGACTGAGATGTTTCTTCATTGTTCTTCTGGAGATGATGGCAAAGAACCATTTCTTGAGAAAGCTGAGCTTTCACAATGCTTAAATTGCTCAGTTCATTTGTGTTTCAACCTTAGCAGGCATTCTCATGCAACTTCACCATTTCTACAGATAACAGGAGGTCATGACATAGGATTAAAATAAAAATGAAAGAAAGCACAATCAAAAAATATCTAATATGCTTTGCAAAAAGTTATTTTATTTTTGAGAAGCCCTCATGTTCTTATTAGGAAGTATCATTTGGAATCTTGTGGTTTGGTGGTGAGCAATGATATATTGCAGGATGGGAAATCTTGTTCTGAATTGAGCTGTTTGTGGGATAACCCAGAGTATGATACAGACTTTCTGTATAGTGAAGTTCTACATTATATCTTTACCTGATATAACTCAACAGGTTAGTGACATGTCCTCCTTAAACTTTTGGCTTTAAAAGGAACAACAAAGAGAAAACTAGCAAAAAAGAGGGTCCTCTCCCAATTGAAATATATATTTTCTCATTTTAAGTGTAGTGTTCATATGCACCAGTTACTGGCTTTGTGTATCTTTTCTCCCGTTTCCCTACTATATATATTATTGAATCCTCCAGTTTCACTTATGGACTTTTTTGTCAGTTTGCTAAGCACTTAGGAGAATTACGGCCTAAACTGTGATTGAAGCCTTTGAATCACAAATTAACACTCTCTGATTGCAGGATAAAACACCTGGATGGGTAGGAAGGAGGAACTATAGGTGAAACTATTCCACAAATAGTTTTGACTTTTCCATCTAATAATTTTGTTGCCACATTTGATTAATATCTATGATTGGGTAGACTTCCCAATTTATGTGCAGGTACAGAGAAAATTTGAAGGCAGCACCTTCATGTCAGAAAACATATCTCCATAAAGTAGCGTCTTAGCATTTCACATAAAAAAAATGTACCGGGACTGACTGGGATGGAGTTTACTTTCTTCATACTAGCCTCTGTGGTGATGTGCTTTATATTTGTGACTAAATTAGTGTCGATAACACATCCATTTTCATTATTGTTGTACAGTGCCTGCACAGCATCAAGGCGTTTTCTCTTTCCCACTCTGCACTGCCTTTTCCTCACAATGAGTATCCAAGTCCAGCTGGGGCTGGGTAAGAGACTGGGAGGGGACATATCCAGGACAGCTGATCAATATTGACCAAAAGGAAAATGATGTCATGGTCAGTAATCGAAGTCTGAGTAAAGGAGAAGGAAGGGGAGATGTTTGTCACAATGGCATTTGTTTACCCAAGCAATCATTACCTTTGCTGAGGCCCTGCTTTCTAGGAAGTGGCTAAACATCTACCTGCAGATTGGAAGTGCCTCACTACATTTATAGTGGGGAATTTCCTCTTAATCTAAATCTATCCTCTTTTAGTTTAAGACCATTCCCCCTTGTCCTATCATTATCTACCTGGGTAAAGAATCCCCTCTCCATCCTTTTTATAAGACCTTTTAAGCATTGAAAGGCTTCAACATGGTCTCCCTTGAGCCTTCTCTTCTTCAGGCTGAAAATGCCCAGCTTTCTAAGCCTTTCTTCATAAGAAAAGTGCTCCAGCCCTCTGATCATTTCTGTAGCCCTCCTCTAGACTCACTCTAACAGGTCCACATCTTTCTTGTGCTGGGGTCCCAGACCTGGATGCAGCACTCCAGGTGGGACCTCACGAGCTGAGTAGAGGGGCACAATCACCTCTCTCGCCCTGCTGGCCACTGCTCTTTTGATGCAGCCCAGGATGCAGTTGGCCTTCTGGGCTGCAAGTGCACATTGCTGGCTCATGTCGAGCCTCTGGTTCCACCAGAACCCCAAGTCTCTCTCCGCAGAGCTGCTCTCAATGAGTTCTTCTCCCAGTCACTACTCCTGTCTGTGATTGCCCTGACCGAGGTGCAGCACCTTGTACTTGGACTTGTTGAACCTCATGCCGTTCACATGGGCCCACTTCTCCATAATTGCATATCAAATCCACAGTGTGAATTGAGAGTGGTGAGTGGCTTTTATTTAAATGCACGCATTTTATTATCTCTTATTTTCAAAAGATAAGAGAAAGCCTCTCTTGCATCTCACTGATATCTACCTGTTAATTCCCGATTCTTTTCCTTTTCTTTTCCTTTTCCTTTTCCTTTTCCTTTTCCTTTTCC
>NW_028153999.1:0-22522 GCF_964211835.1 Anser anser | reverse complement strand
AGGGAGTTCAGGTGTACCCAAAGGCTTCCGCTGAGAGCACTTTTTGATGGCAGAAAGTGGCACCGTACCTGTTTTTTCGGGTCTAACTCGGGTTCAGCTTCTTGTTCCGGTTAGGCTTATGTTTAGGGTTGTTAGGAAAGAGTGAAGACGCAGAGTCCTGTTGAGTGTGGGGTTGCGTAAAGGCTCCCCCAGGGAGTTCAGGTGTACCCAAAGGCTTCCGCTGAGAGCACTTTTTGATGGCAGAAAGTGGCACCGTACGTGTTTTTTCGGGTCTAACTCGGGTTCAGCTTCTTGTTGCGGTTAGGGTTATGTTTAGGGTTGTTAGGAAAGAGTGAAGACGCAGAGTCCTGTTGAGTGTGGGGTTGCGTAAAGGCATGAGTATCCCCCAGGGAGTTCAGGTGTACCCAAAGGCTTCCGCTGAGAGCACTTTTTGATGGCAGAAAGTGGCACCGTACGTGTTTTTTCGGGTCTAACTCGGGTTCAGCTTCTTGTTGCGGTTAGGGTTATGTTTAGGGTTGTTAGGAAAGAGTGAAGACGCAGAGTCCTGTTGAGTGTGGGGTTGCGTAAAGGCTCCCCCAGGGAGTTCAGGTGTACCCAAAGGCTTCCGCTGAGAGCACTTTTTGATGGCAGAAAGTGGCACCGTACGTGTTTTTTCGGGTCTAACTCGGGTTCAGCTTCTTGTTGCGGTTAGGGTTATGTTTAGGGTTGTTAGGAAAGAGTGAAGACGCAGAGTCCTGTTGAGTGTGGGGTTGCGTAAAGGCTCCCCCAGGGAGTTCAGGTGTACCCAAAGGCTTCCGCTGAGAGCACTTTTTGATGGCAGAAAGTGGCACCGTACGTGTTTTTTCGGGTCTAACTCGGGTTCAGCTTCTTGTTGCGGTTAGGGTTATGTTTAGGGTTGTTAGGAAAGAGTGAAGACGCAGAGTCCTGTTGAGTGTGGGGTTGCGTAAAGGCTCCCCCAGGGAGTTCAGGTGTACCCAAAGGCTTCCGCTGAGAGCACTTTTTGATGGCAGAAAGTGGCACCGTACGTGTTTTTTCGGGTCTAACTCGGGTTCAGCTTCTTGTTGCGGTTAGGGTTATGTTTAGGGTTGTTAGGAAAGAGTGAAGACGCAGAGTCCTGTTGAGTGTGGGGTTGCGTAAAGGCTCCCCCAGGGAGTTCAGGTGTACCCAAAGGCTTCCGCTGAGAGCACTTTTTGATGGCAGAAAGTGGCACCGTACGTGTTTTTTCGGGTCTAACTCGGGTTCAGCTTCTTGTTGCGGTTAGGGTTATGTTTAGGGTTGTTAGGAAAGAGTGAAGACGCAGAGTCCTGTTGAGTGTGGGGTTGCGTAAAGGCTCCCCCAGGGAGTTCAGGTGTACCCAAAGGCTTCCGCTGAGAGCACTTTTTGATGGCAGAAAGTGGCACCGTACGTGTTTTTTCGGGTCTAACTCGGGTTGAGCTTCTTGTTGCGGTTAGGGTTATGTTTAGGGTTGTTAGGAAAGAGTGAAGACGCAGAGTCCTGTTGAGTGTGGGGTTGCGTAAAGGCTCCCCCAGGGAGTTCAGGTGTACCCAAAGGCTTCCGCTGAGAGCACTTTTGGATGGCAGAAAGTGGCACCGTACGTGTTTTTTCGGGTCTAACTCGGGTTCAGCTTCTTGTTGCGGTTAGGGTTATGTTTAGGGTTGTTAGGAAAGAGTGAAGACGCAGAGTCCTGTTGAGTGTGGGGTTGCGTAAAGGCTCCCCCAGGGAGTTCAGGTGTACCCAAAGGCTTCCGCTGAGAGCACTTTTTGATGGCAGAAAGTGGCACCGTACGTGTTTTTTCGGGTCTAACTCGGGTTCAGCTTCTTGTTGCGGTTAGGGTTATGTTTAGGGTTGCTAGGAAAGAGTGAAGACGCAGAGTCCTGTTGAGTGTGGGGTTGCGTAAAGGCTCCCCCAGGGAGTTCAGGTGTACCCAAAGGCTTCCGCTGAGAGCACTTTTGGATGGCAGAAAGTGGCACCGTACGTGTTTTTTCGGGTCTAACTCGGGTTCAGCTTCTTGTTGCGGTTAGGGTTATGTTTAGGGTTGTTAGGAAAGAGTGAAGACGCAGAGTCCTGTTGAGTGTGGGGTTGCGTAAAGGCTCCCCCAGGGAGTTCAGGTGTACCCAAAGGCTTCCGCTGAGAGCACTTTTTGATGGCAGAAAGTGGCACCGTACGTGTTTTTTCGGGTCTAACTCGGGTTCAGCTTCTTGTCGCGGTTAGGGTTATGTTTAGGGTTGTTAGGAAAGAGTGAAGACGCAGAGTCCTGTTGAGTGTGGGGTTGCGTAAAGGCTCCCCCAGGGAGTTCAGGTGTACCCAAAGGCTTCCGCTGAGAGCACTTTTTGATGGCAGAAAGTGGCACCGTACGTGTTTTTTCGGGTCTAACTCGGGTTCAGCTTCTTGTTGCGGTTAGGGTTATGTTTAGGGTTGTTAGGAAAGAGTGAAGACGCAGAGTCCTGTTGAGTGTGGGGTTGCGTAAAGGCTCCCCCAGGGAGTTCAGGTGTACCCAAAGGCTTCCGCTGAGAGCACTTTTGGATGGCAGAAAGTGGCACCGTACGTCTTTTTTCGGGTCTAACTCGGGTTCAGCTTCTTGTTGCGGTTAGGGTTATGTTTAGGGTTGTTAGGAAAGAGTGAAGACGCAGAGTCCTGTTGAGTGTGGGGTTGCGTAAAGGCTCCCCCAGGGAGTTCAGGTGTACCCAAAGGCTTCCGCTGAGAGCACTTTTTGATGGCAGAAAGTGGCACCGTACGTGTTTTTTCGGGTCTAACTCGGGTTCAGCTTCTTGTTGCGGTTAGGGTTATGTTTAGGGTTGTTAGGAAAGAGTGAAGACGCAGAGTCCTGTTGAGTGTGGGGTTGCGTAAAGGCTCCCCCAGGGAGTTCAGGTGTACCCAAAGGCTTCCGCTGAGAGCACTTTTGGATGGCAGAAAGTGGCACCGTACGTGTTTTTTCGGGTCTAACTCGGGTTCAGCTTCTTGTTGCGGTTAGGGTTATGTTTAGGGTTGTTAGGAAAGAGTGAAGACGCAGAGTCCTGTTGAGTGTGGGGTTGCGTAAAGGCTCCCCCAGGGAGTTCAGGTGTACCCAAAGGCTTCCGCTGAGAGCACTTTTGGATGGCAGAAAGTGGCACCGTACGTGTTTTTTCGGGTCTAACTCGGGTTGAGCTTCTTGTTGCGGTTAGGGTTATGTTTAGGGTTGTTAGGAAAGAGTGAAGACGCAGAGTCCTGTTGAGTGTGGGGTTGCGTAAAGGCTCCCCCAGGGAGTTCAGGTGTACCCAAAGGCTTCCGCTGAGAGCACTTTTTGATGGCAGAAAGTGGCACCGTACGTGTTTTTTCGGGTCTAACTCGGGTTCAGCTTCTTGTTGCGGTTAGGGTTATGTTTAGGGTTGTTAGGAAAGAGTGAAGACGCAGAGTCCTGTTGAGTGTGGGGTTGCGTAAAGGCTCCCCCAGGGAGTTCAGGTGTACCCAAAGGCTTCCGCTGAGAGCACTTTTTAATGGCAGAAAGTGGCACCGTACGTGTTTTTTCGGGTCTAACTCGGGTTCAGCTTCTTGTTGCGGTTAGGGTTATGTTTAGGGTTGTTAGGAAAGAGTGAAGACGCAGAGTCCTGTTGAGTGTGGGGTTGCGTAAAGGCTCCCCCAGGGAGTTCAGGTGTACCCAAAGGCTTCTGCTGAGAGCACTTTTTGATGGCAGAAAGTGGCACCGTACGTGTTTTTTCGGGTCTAACTCGGGTTCAGCTTCTTGTTGCGGTTAGGGTTATGTTTAGGGCTGTTAGGAAAGAGTGAAGACGCAGAGTCCTGTTGAGTGTGGGGTTGCGTAAAGGCTCCCCCAGGGAGTTCAGGTGTACCCAAAGGCTTCCGCTGAGAGCACTTTTTGATGGCAGAAAGTGGCACCGTACGTGTTTTTTCGGGTCTAACTCGGGTTCAGCTTCTTGTTGCGGTTAGGGTTATGTTTAGGGTTGTTAGGAAAGAGTGAAGACGCAGAGTCCTGTTGAGTGTGGGGTTGCGTAAAGGCTCCCCCAGGGAGTTCAGGTGTACCCCAAGGCTTCCGCTGAGAGCACTTTTTGATGGCAGAAAGTGGCACCGTACGTGTTTTTTCGGGTCTAACTCGGGTTGAGCTTCTTGTTGCGGTTAGGGTTATGTTTAGGGTTGTTAGGAAAGAGTGAAGACGCAGAGTCCTGTTGAGTGTGGGGTTGCGTAAAGGCTCCCCCAGGGAGTTCAGGTGTACCCAAAGGCTTCCGCTGAGAGCACTTTTGGATGGCAGAAAGTGGCACCGTACGTGTTTTTTCGGGTCTAACTCGGGTTCAGCTTCTTGTTGCGGTTAGGGTTATGCTTAGGGTTGTTAGGAAAGAGTGAAGACGCAGAGTCCTGTTGAGTGTGGGGTTGCGTAAAGGCTCCCCCAGGGAGTTCAGGTGTACCCAAAGGCTTCCGCTGAGAGCACTTTTTGATGGCAGAAAGTGGCACCGTACGTGTTTTTTCGGGTCTAACTCGGGTTCAGCTTCTTGTTGCGGTTAGGGTTATGTTTAGGGTTGTTAGGAAAGAGTGAAGACGCAGAGTCCTGTTGAGTGTGGGGTTGCGTAAAGGCTCCCCCAGGGAGTTCAGGTGTACCCAAAGGCTTCCGCTGAGAGCACTTTTTGATGGCAGAAAGTGGCACCGTACGTGTTTTTTCGGGTCTAACTCGGGTTCAGCTTCTTGTTGCGGTTAGGGTTATGTTTAGGGTTGTTAGGAAAGAGTGAAGACGCAGAGTCCTGTTGAGTGTGGGGTTGCGTAAAGGCTCCCCCAGGGAGTTCAGGTGTACCCAAAGGCTTCCGCTGAGAGCACTTTTTGATGGCAGAAAGTGGCACCGTACGTGTTTTTTCGGGTCTAACTCGGGTTCAGCTTCTTGTTGCGGTTAGGGTTATGTTTAGGGTTGTTAGGAAAGAGTGAAGACGCAGAGTCCTGTTGAGTGTGGGGTTGCATAAAGGCTCCCCCAGGGAGTTCAGGTGTACCCAAAGGCTTCCGCTGAGAGCACTTTTTGATGGCAGAAAGTGGCACCGTACGTGTTTTTTCGGGTCTAACTCGGGTTCAGCTTCTTGTTGCGGTTAGGGTTATGTTTAGGCTTGTTAGGAAAGAGTGAAGACGCAGAGTCCTGTTGAGTGTGGGGTTGCGTAAAGGCTCCCCCAGGGAGTTCAGGTGTACCCAAAGGCTTCCGCTGAGAGCACTTTTTGATGGCAGAAAGTGGCACCGTACGTGTTTTTTCGGGTCTAACTCGGGTTCAGCTTCTTGTTGCGGTTAGGGTTATGTTTAGGGTTGTTAGGAAAGAGTGAAGACGCAGAGTCCTGTTGAGTGTGGGGTTGCGTAAAGGCTCCCCCAGGGAGTTCAGGTGTACCCAAAGGCTTCCGCTGAGAGCACTTTTTGATGGCAGAAAGTGGCACCGTACGTGTTTTTTCGGGTCTAACTCGGGTTCAGCTTCTTGTTCCGGTTAGGCTTATGTTTAGGGTTGTTAGGAAAGAGTGAAGACGTAGAGTCCTGTTGAGTGTGGGGTTGCGTAAAGGCTCCCCCAGGGAGTTCAGGTGTACCCAAAGGCTTCCGCTGAGAGCACTTTTTGATGGCAGAAAGTGGCACCGTACGTGTTTTTTCGGGTCTAACTCGGGTTCAGCTTCTTGTTGCGGTTAGGGTTATGTTTAGGGTTGTTAGGAAAGAGTGAAGACGCAGAGTCCTGTTGAGTGTGGGGTTGCGTAAAGGCTCCCCCAGGGAGTTCAGGTGTACCCAAAGGCTTCCGCTGAGAGCACTTTTTGATGGCAGAAAGTGGCACCGTACGTGTTTTTTCGGGTCTAACTCGGGTTCAGCTTCTTGTTGCGGTTAGGGTTATGTTTAGGGTTGTTAGGAAAGAGTGAAGACGCAGAGTCCTGTTGAGTGTGGGGTTGCGTAAAGGCTCCCCCAGGGAGTTCAGGTGTACCCAAAGGCTTCCGCTGAGCGCACATTTTGATGGCAGAAAGTGGCACCGTACGTGTTTTTTCGGGTCTAACTCAGGTTCAGCTTCTTGTTGCGGTTAGGGTTATGTTTAGGGTTGTTAGGAAAGAGTGAAGACGCAGAGTCCTGTTGAGTGTGGGGTTGCGTAAAGGCTCCCCCAGGGAGTTCAGGTGTACCCAAAGGCTTCCGCTGAGAGCACTTTTTGATGGCAGAAAGTGGCACCGTACGTGTTTTTTCGGGTCTAACTCGGGTTCAGCTTCTTGTTGCGGTTAGGGTTATGTTTAGGGTTGTTAGGAAAGAGTGAAGACGCAGAGTCCTGTTGAGTGTGGGGTTGCGTAAAGGCTCCCCCAGGGAGTTCAGGTGTACCCAAAGGCTTCCGCTGAGAGCACTTTTTGATGGCAGAAAGTGGCACCGTACGTGTTTTTTCGGGTCTAACTCGGGTTCAGCTTCTTGTTGCGGTTAGGGTTATGTTTAGGGTTGTTAGGAAAGAGTGAAGACGCAGAGTCCTGTTGAGTGTGGGGTTGCGTAAAGGCTCCCCCAGGGAGTTCAGGTGTACCCAAAGGCTTCCGCTGAGAGCACTTTTTGATGGCAGAAAGTGGCACCGTACGTGTTTTTTCGGGTCTAACTCGGGTTCAGCTTCTTGTTGCGGTTAGGGTTATGTTTAGGGTTGTTAGGAAAGAGTGAAGACGCAGAGTCCTGTTGAGTGTGGGGTTGCGTAAAGGCTCCCCCAGGGAGTTCAGGTGTACCCAAAGGCTTCCGCTGAGAGCACTTTTTGATGGCAGAAAGTGGCACCGTACGTGTTTTTTCGGGTCTAACTCGGGTTGAGCTTCTTGTTGCGGTTAGGGTTATGTTTAGGGTTGTTAGGAAAGAGTGAAGACGCAGAGTCCTGTTGAGTGTGGGGTTGCGTAAAGGCTCCCCCAGGGAGTTCAGGTGTACCCAAAGGCTACCGCTGAGAGCACTTTTGGATGGCAGAAAGTGGCACCGTACGTGTTTTTTCGGGTCTAACTCGGGTTGAGCTTCTTGTTGCGGTTAGGGTTATGTTTAGGGTTGTTAGGAAAGAGTGAAGACGCAGAGTCCTGTTGAGTGTGGGGTTGCGTAAAGGCTCCCCCAGGGAGTTCAGGTGTACCCAAAGGCTTCCGCTGAGAGCACTTTTTGATGGCAGAAAGTGGCACCGTACGTGTTTTTTCGGGTCTAACTCGGGTTGAGCTTCCTGTTGCGGTTAGGGTTATGTTTAGGGTTGTTAGGAAAGAGTGAAGACGCAGAGTCCTGTTGAGTGTGGGGTTGCGTAAAGGCTCCCCCAGGGAGTTCAGGTGTACCCAAAGGCTTCCGCTGAGAGCACTTTTTGATGGCAGAAAGTGGCACCGTACGTGTTTTTTCGGGTCTAACTCGGGTTCAGCTTCTTGTTGCGGTTAGGGTTATGTTTAGGGTTGCTAGGAAAGAGTGAAGACGCAGAGTCCTGTTGAGTGTGGGGTTGCGTAAAGGCTCCCCCAGGGAGTTCAGGTGTACCCAAAGGCTTCCGCTGAGAGCACTTTTGGATGGCAGAAAGTGGCACCGTACGTGTTTTTTCGGGTCTAACTCGGGTTCAGCTTCTTGTTGCGGTTAGGGTTATGTTTAGGGTTGTTAGGAAAGAGTGAAGACGCAGAGTCCTGTTGAGTGTGGGGTTGCGTAAAGGCTCCCCCAGGGAGTTCAGGTGTACCCAAAGGCTTCCGCTGAGAGCACTTTTTGATGGCAGAAAGTGGCACCGTACGTGTTTTTTCGGGTCTAACTCGGGTTCAGCTTCTTGTTGCGGTTAGGGTTATGTTTAGGGTTGTTAGGAAAGAGTGAAGACGCAGAGTCTGTTGAGTGTGGGGTTGCGTAAAGGCTCCCCCAGGGAGTTCAGGTGTACCCAAAGGCTTCCGCTGAGAGCACTTTTTGATGGCAGAAAGTGGCACCGTACGTGTTTTTTCGGGTCTAACTCGGGTTCAGCTTCTTGTTGCGGTTAGGTTATGTTTAGGGTTGTTAGGAAAGAGTGAAGACGCAGAGTCCTGTTGAGTGTGGGGTTGCGTAAAGGCTCCCCCAGGGAGTTCAGGTGTACCCAAAGGCTTCCGCTGAGAGCACTTTTTGATGGCAGAAAGTGGCACCGTACGTGTTTTTTCGGGTCTAACTCGGGTTCAGCTTCTTGTTGCGGTTAGGGTTATGTTTAGGGTTGTTAGGAAAGAGTGAAGACGCAGAGTCCTGTTGAGTGTGGGGTTGCGTAAAGGCTCCCCCAGGGAGTTCAGGTGTACCCAAAGGCTTCCGCTGAGAGCACTTTTTGATGGCAGAAAGTGGCACCGTACGTGTTTTTTCGGGTCTAACTCGGGTTCAGCTTCTTGTTGCGGTTAGGGTTATGTTTAGGGTTGTTAGGAAAGAGTGAAGACGCAGAGTCCTGTTGAGTGTGGGGTTGCGTAAAGGCTCCCCCAGGGAGTTCAGGTGTACCCAAAGGCTTCCGCTGAGAGCACTTTTGGATGGCAGAAAGTGGCACCGTACGTGTTTTTTCGGGTCTAACTCGGGTTCAGCTTCTTGTTGCGGTTAGGGTTATGTTTAGGGTTGTTAGGAAAGAGTGAAGACGCAGAGTCCTGTTGAGTGTGGGGTTGCGTAAAGGCTCCCCCAGGGAGTTCAGGTGTACCCAAAGGCTTCCGCTGAGAGCACTTTTGGATGGCAGAAAGTGGCACCGTACGTGTTTTTTCGGGTCTAACTCGGGTTGAGCTTCTTGTTGCGGTTAGGGTTATGTTTAGGGTTGTTAGGAAAGAGTGAAGACGCAGAGTCCTGTTGAGTGTGGGGTTGCGTAAAGGCTCCCCCAGGGAGTTCAGGTGTACCCAAAGGCTTCCGCTGAGAGCACTTTTTGATGGCAGAAAGTGGCACCGTACGTGTTTTTTCGGGTCTAACTCGGGTTGAGCTTCTTGTTGCGGTTAGGGTTATGTTTAGGGTTGTTAGGAAAGAGTGAAGACGCAGAGTCCTGTTGAGTGTGGGGTTGCGTAAAGGCTCCCCCAGGGAGTTCAGGTGTACCCAAAGGCTTCCGCTGAGAGCACTTTTTAATGGCAGAAAGTGGCACCGTACGTGTTTTTTCGGGTCTAACTCGGGTTCAGCTTCTTGTTGCGGTTAGGGTTATGTTTAGGGTTGTTAGGAAAGAGTGAAGACGCAGAGTCCTGTTGAGTGTGGGGTTGCGTAAAGGCTCCCCCAGGGAGTTCAGGTGTACCCAAAGGCTTCTGCTGAGAGCACTTTTTGATGGCAGAAAGTGGCACCGTACGTGTTTTTTCGGGTCTAACTCGGGTTCAGCTTCTTGTTGCGGTTAGGGTTATGTTTAGGGCTGTTAGGAAAGAGTGAAGACGCAGAGTCCTGTTGAGTGTGGGGTTGCGTAAAGGCTCCCCCAGGGAGTTCAGGTGTACCCAAAGGCTTCCGCTGAGAGCACTTTTTGATGGCAGAAAGTGGCACCGTACGTGTTTTTTCGGGTCTAACTCGGGTTCAGCTTCTTGTTCCGGTTAGGCTTATGTTTAGGGTTGTTAGGAAAGAGTGAAGACGCAGAGTCCTGTTGAGTGTGGGGTTGCGTAAAGGCTCCCCCAGGGAGTTCAGGTGTACCCCAAGGCTTCCGCTGAGAGCACTTTTTGATGGCAGAAAGTGGCACCGTACGTGTTTTTTCGGGTCTAACTCGGGTTGAGCTTCTTGTTGCGGTTAGGGTTATGTTTAGGGTTGTTAGGAAAGAGTGAAGACGCAGAGTCCTGTTGAGTGTGGGGTTGCGTAAAGGCTCCCCCAGGGAGTTCAGGTGTACCCAAAGGCTTCCGCTGAGAGCACTTTTGGATGGCAGAAAGTGGCACCGTACGTGTTTTTTCGGGTCTAACTCGGGTTCAGCTTCTTGTTGCGGTTAGGGTTATGCTTAGGGTTGTTAGGAAAGAGTGAAGACGCAGAGTCCTGTTGAGTGTGGGGTTGCGTAAAGGCTCCCCCAGGGAGTTCAGGTGTACCCAAAGGCTTCCGCTGAGAGCACTTTTTGATGGCAGAAAGTGGCACCGTACGTGTTTTTTCGGGTCTAACTCGGGTTGAGCTTCTTGTTGCGGTTAGGGTTATGTTTAGGGTTGTTAGGAAAGAGTGAAGACGCAGAGTCCTGTTGAGTGTGGGGTTGCGTAAAGGCTCCCCCAGGGAGTTCAGGTGTACCCAAAGGCTTCCGCTGAGAGCACTTTTTGATGGCAGAAAGTGGCACCGTACGTGTTTTTTCGGGTCTAACTCGGGTTCAGCTTCTTGTTGCGGTTAGGGTTATGTTTAGGGTTGTTAGGAAAGAGTGAAGACGCAGAGTCCTGTTGAGTGTGGGGTTGCGTAAAGGCTCCCCCAGGGAGTTCAGGTGTACCCAAAGGCTTCCGCTGAGAGCACTTTTTGATGGCAGAAAGTGGCACCGTACGTGTTTTTTCGGGTCTAACTCGGGTTCAGCTTCTTGTTGCGGTTAGGGTTATGTTTAGGGTTGTTAGGAAAGAGTGAAGACGCAGAGTCCTGTTGAGTGTGGGGTTGCGTAAAGGCTCCCCCAGGGAGTTCAGGTGTACCCAAAGGCTTCCGCTGAGAGCACTTTTTGATGGCAGAAAGTGGCACCGTACGTGTTTTTTCGGGTCTAACTCGGGTTCAGCTTCTTGTTGCGGTTAGGGTTATGTTTAGGCTTGTTAGGAAAGAGTGAAGACGCAGAGTCCTGTTGAGTGTGGGGTTGCGTAAAGGCTCCCCCAGGGAGTTCAGGTGTACCCAAAGGCTTCCGCTGAGAGCACTTTTTGATGGCAGAAAGTGGCACCGTACGTGTTTTTTCGGGTCTAACTCGGGTTCAGCTTCTTGTTGCGGTTAGGGTTATGTTTAGGGTTGTTAGGAAAGAGTGAAGACGCAGAGTCCTGTTGAGTGTGGGGTTGCGTAAAGGCTCCCCCAGGGAGTTCAGGTGTACCCAAAGGCTTCCGCTGAGAGCACTTTTTGATGGCAGAAAGTGGCACCGTACGTGTTTTTTCGGGTCTAACTCGGGTTCAGCTTCTTGTTGCGGTTAGGGTTATGTTTAGGGTTGTTAGGAAAGAGTGAAGACGCAGAGTCCTGTTGAGTGTGGGGTTGCGTAAAGGCTCCCCCAGGGAGTTCAGGTGTACCCAAAGGCTTCCGCTGAGAGCACTTTTTGATGGCAGAAAGTGGCACCGTACGTGTTTTTTCGGGTCTAACTCGGGTTCAGCTTCTTGTTGCGGTTAGGGTTATGTTTAGGGTTGTTAGGAAAGAGTGAAGACGCAGAGTCCTGTTGAGTGTGGGGTTGCGTAAAGGCTCCCCCAGGGAGTTCAGGTGTACCCAAAGGCTTCCGCTGAGAGCACTTTTTGATGGCAGAAAGTGGCACCGTACGTGTTTTTTCGGGTCTAACTCGGGTTCAGCTTCTTGTTGCGGTTAGGGTTATGTTTAGGGTTGTTAGGAAAGAGTGAAGACGCAGAGTCCTGTTGAGTGTGGGGTTGCGTAAAGGCTCCCCCAGGGAGTTCAGGTGTACCCAAAGGCTTCCGCTGAGAGCACTTTTTGATGGCAGAAAGTGGCACCGTACGTGTTTTTTCGGGTCTAACTCGGGTTCAGCTTCTTGTTGCGGTTAGGGTTATGTTTAGGGTTGTTAGGAAAGAGTGAAGACGCAGAGTCCTGTTGAGTGTGGGGTTGCGTAAAGGCTCCCCCAGGGAGTTCAGGTGTACCCAAAGGCTTCCGCTGAGAGCACTTTTTGATGGCAGAAAGTGGCACCGTACGTGTTTTTTCGGGTCTAACTCGGGTTCAGCTTCTTGTTGCGGTTAGGTTTATGTTTAGGGTTGTTAGGAAAGAGTGAAGACGCAGAGTCCTGTTGAGTGTGGGGTTGCGTAAAGGCTCCCCCAGGGAGTTCAGGTGTACCCAAAGGCTTCCGCTGAGAGCACTTTTTGATGGCAGAAAGTGGCACCGTACGTGTTTTTTCGGGTCTAACTCGGGTTCAGCTTCTTGTTGCGGTTAGGGTTATGTTTAGGGTTGTTAGGAAAGAGTGAAGACGCAGAGTCCTGTTGAGTGTGGGGTTGCGTAAAGGCTCCCCCAGGGAGTTCAGGTGTACCCAAAGGCTTCCGCTGAGAGCACTTTTTGATGGCAGAAAGTGGCACCGTACGTGTTTTTTCGGGTCTAACTCGGGTTCAGCTTCTTGTTGCGGTTAGGGTTATGTTTAGGCTTGTTAGGAAAGAGTGAAGACGCAGAGTCCTGTTGAGTGTGGGGTTGCGTAAAGGCTCCCCCAGGGAGTTCAGGTGTACCCAAAGGCTTCCGCTGAGAGCACTTTTTGATGGCAGAAAGTGGCACCGTACGTGTTTTTTCGGGTCTAACTCGGGTTCAGCTTCTTGTTGCGGTTAGGGTTATGTTTAGGGTTGTTAGGAAAGAGTGAAGACGCAGAGTCCTGTTGAGTGTGGGGTTGCGTAAAGGCTCCCCCAGGGAGTTCAGGTGTACCCAAAGGCTTCCGCTGAGAGCACTTTTTGATGGCAGAAAGTGGCACCGTACGTGTTTTTTCGGGTCTAACTCGGGTTCAGCTTCTTGTTCCGGTTAGGCTTATGTTTAGGGTTGTTAGGAAAGAGTGAAGACGCAGAGTCCTGTTGAGTGTGGGGTTGCGTAAAGGCTCCCCCAGGGAGTTCAGGTGTACCCAAAGGCTTCCGCTGAGAGCACTTTTTGATGGCAGAAAGTGGCACCGTACGTGTTTTTTCGGGTCTAACTCGGGTTCAGCTTCTTGTTGCGGTTAGGGTTATGTTTAGGGTTGTTAGGAAAGAGTGAAGACGCAGAGTCCTGTTGAGTGTGGGGTTGCGTAAAGGCTCCCCCAGGGAGTTCAGGTGTACCCAAAGGCTTCCGCTGAGAGCACTTTTTGATGGCAGAAAGTGGCACCGTACGTGTTTTTTCGGGTCTAACTCGGGTTCAGCTTCTTGTTGCGGTTAGGCTTATGTTTAGGGTTGTTAGGAAAGAGTGAAGACGCAGAGTCCTGTTGAGTGTGGGGTTGCGTAAAGGCTCCCCCAGGGAGTTCAGGTGTACCCAAAGGCTTCCGCTGAGAGCACTTTTTGATGGCAGAAAGTGGCACCGTACGTGTTTTTTCGGGTCTAACTCGGGTTCAGCTTCTTGTTGCGGTTAGGGTTATGTTTAGGGTTGTTAGGAAAGAGTGAAGACGCAGAGTCCTGTTGAGTGTGGGGTTGCGTAAAGGCTCCCCCAGGGAGTTCAGGTGTACCCAAAGGCTTCCGCTGAGAGCACTTTTTGATGGCAGAAAGTGGCACCGTACGTGTTTTTTCGGGTCTAACTCGGGTTCAGCTTCTTGTTGCGGTTAGGGTTATGTTTAGGGTTGTTAGGAAAGAGTGAAGACGCAGAGTCCTGTTGAGTGTGGGGTTGCGTAAAGGCTCCCCCAGGGAGTTCAGGTGTACCCAAAGGCTTCCGCTGAGAGCACTTTTTGATGGCAGAAAGTGGCACCGTACGTGTTTTTTCGGGTCTAACTCGGGTTCAGCTTCTTGTTGCGGTTAGGGTTATGTTTAGGGTTGTTAGGAAAGAGTGAAGACGCAGAGTCCTGTTGAGTGTGGGGTTGCGTAAAGGCTCCCCCAGGGAGTTCAGGTGTACCCAAAGGCTTCCGCTGAGAGCACTTTTTGATGGCAGAAAGTGGCACCGTACGTGTTTTTTCGGGTCTAACTCGGGTTCAGCTTCTTGTTGCGGTTAGGCTTATGTTTAGGGTTGTTAGGAAAGAGTGAAGACGCAGAGTCCTGTTGAGTGTGGGGTTGCGTAAAGGCTCCCCCAGGGAGTTCAGGTGTACCCAAAGGCTTCCGCTGAGAGCACTTTTTGATGGCAGAAAGTGGCACCGTACGTGTTTTTTCGGGTCTAACTCGGGTTCAGCTTCTTGTTGCGGTTAGGGTTATGTTTAGGGTTTTTAGGAAAGAGTGAAGACGCAGAGTCCTGTTGAGTGTGGGGTTGCGTAAAGGCTCCCCCAGGGAGTTCAGGTGTACCCAAAGGCTTCCGCTGAGAGCACTTTTTGATGGCAGAAAGTGGCACCGTACGTGTTTTTTCGGGTCTAACTCGGGTTCAGCTTCTTGTTGCGGTTAGGGTTATGTTTAGGGTTGTTAGGAAAGAGTGAAGACGCAGAGTCCTGTTGAGTGTGGGGTTGCGTAAAGGCTCCCCCAGGGAATTCAGGTGTACCTAAAGGCTTCCGCTGAGAGCACTTTTTGATGGCAGAAAGTGGCACCGTACGTGTTTTTTCGGGTCTAACTCGGGTTCAGCTTCTTGTTGCGGTTAGGGTTATGTTTAGGGTTGTTAGGAAAGAGTGAAGACGCAGAGTCCTGTTGAGTGTGGGGTTGCGTAAAGGCTCCCCCAGGGAGTTCAGGTGTACCCAAAGGCTTCCGCTGAGAGCACTTTTTGATGGCAGAAAGTGGCACCGTACGTGTTTTTTCGGGTCTAACTCGGGTTCAGCTTCTTGTTGCGGTTAGGCTTATGTTTAGGGTTGTTAGGAAAGAGTGAAGACGCAGAGTCCTGTTGAGTGTGGGGTTGCGTAAAGGCTCCCCCAGGGAGTTCAGGTGTACCCAAAGGCTTCCGCTGAGAGCACTTTTTGATGGCAGAAAGTGGCACCGTACGTGTTTTTTCGGGTCTAACTCGGGTTCAGCTTCTTGTTCCGGTTAGGCTTATGTTTAGGGTTGTTAGGAAAGAGTGAAGACGCAGAGTCCTGTTGAGTGTGGGGTTGCGTAAAGGCTCCCCCAGGGAGTTCAGGTGTACCCAAAGGCTTCCGCTGAGAGCACTTTTTAATGGCAGAAAGTGGCACCGTACGTGTTTTTTCGGGTCTAACTCGGGTTCAGCTTCTTGTTGCGGTTAGGGTTATGTTTAGGGTTGTTAGGAAAGAGTGAAGACGCAGAGTCCTGTTGAGTGTGGGGTTGCGTAAAGGCTCCCCCAGGGAGTTCAGGTGTACCCAAAGGCTTCCGCTGAGAGCACTTTTTGATGGCAGAAAGTGGCACCGTACGTGTTTTTTCGGGTCTAACTCGGGTTCAGCTTCTTGTTGCGGTTAGGGTTATGTTTAGGCTTGTTAGGAAAGAGTGAAGACGCAGAGTCCTGTTGAGTGTGGGGTTGCGTAAAGGCTCCCCCAGGGAGTTCAGGTGTACCCAAAGGCTTCCGCTGAGAGCACTTTTTGATGGCAGAAAGTGGCACCGTACGTGTTTTTTCGGGTCTAACTCGGGTTCAGCTTCTTGTTGCGGTTAGGGTTATGTTTAGGGTTGTTAGGAAAGAGTGAAGACGCAGAGTCCTGTTGAGTGTGGGGTTGCGTAAAGGCTCCCCCAGGGAGTTCAGGTGTACCCAAAGGCTTCCGCTGAGAGCACTTTTTGATGGCAGAAAGTGGCACCGTACGTGTTTTTTCGGGTCTAACTCGGGTTCAGCTTCTTGTTGCGGTTAGGGTTATGTTTAGGGTTGTTAGGAAAGAGTGAAGACGCAGAGTCCTGTTGAGTGTGGGGTTGCGTAAAGGCTCCCCCAGGGAGTTCAGGTGTACCCAAAGGCTTCCGCTGAGAGCACTTTTTGATGGCAGAAAGTGGCACCGTACGTGTTTTTTCGGGTCTAACTCGGGTTCAGCTTCTTGTTGCGGTTAGGTTTATGTTTAGGGTTGTTAGGAAAGAGTGAAGACGCAGAGTCCTGTTGAGTGTGGGGTTGCGTAAAGGCTCCCCCAGGGAGTTCAGGTGTACCCAAAGGCTTCCGCTGAGAGCACTTTTTGATGGCAGAAAGTGGCACCGTACGTGTTTTTTCGGGTCTAACTCGGGTTCAGCTTCTTGTTGCGGTTAGGGTTATGTTTAGGGTTGTTAGGAAAGAGTGAAGACGCAGAGTCCTGTTGAGTGTGGGGTTGCGTAAAGGCTCCCCCAGGGAGTTCAGGTGTACCCAAAGGCTTCCGCTGAGAGCACTTTTTGATGGCAGAAAGTGGCACCGTACGTGTTTTTTCGGGTCTAACTCGGGTTCAGCTTCTTGTTGCGGTTAGGGTTATGTTTAGGCTTGTTAGGAAAGAGTGAAGACGCAGAGTCCTGTTGAGTGTGGGGTTGCGTAAAGGCTCCCCCAGGGAGTTCAGGTGTACCCAAAGGCTTCCGCTGAGAGCACTTTTTGATGGCAGAAAGTGGCACCGTACGTGTTTTTTCGGGTCTAACTCGGGTTCAGCTTCTTGTTGCGGTTAGGGTTATGTTTAGGGTTGTTAGGAAAGAGTGAAGACGCAGAGTCCTGTTGAGTGTGGGGTTGCGTAAAGGCTCCCCCAGGGAGTTCAGGTGTACCCAAAGGCTTCCGCTGAGAGCACTTTTTGATGGCAGAAAGTGGCACCGTACGTGTTTTTTCGGGTCTAACTCGGGTTCAGCTTCTTGTTCCGGTTAGGCTTATGTTTAGGGTTGTTAGGAAAGAGTGAAGACGCAGAGTCCTGTTGAGTGTGGGGTTGCGTAAAGGCTCCCCCAGGGAGTTCAGGTGTACCCAAAGGCTTCCGCTGAGAGCACTTTTTGATGGCAGAAAGTGGCACCGTACGTGTTTTTTCGGGTCTAACTCGGGTTCAGCTTCTTGTTGCGGTTAGGGTTATGTTTAGGGTTGTTAGGAAAGAGTGAAGACGCAGAGTCCTGTTGAGTGTGGGGTTGCGTAAAGGCTCCCCCAGGGAGTTCAGGTGTACCCAAAGGCTTCCGCTGAGAGCACTTTTTGATGGCAGAAAGTGGCACCGTACGTGTTTTTTCGGGTCTAACTCGGGTTCAGCTTCTTGTTGCGGTTAGGCTTATGTTTAGGGTTGTTAGGAAAGAGTGAAGACGCAGAGTCCTGTTGAGTGTGGGGTTGCGTAAAGGCTCCCCCAGGGAGTTCAGGTGTACCCAAAGGCTTCCGCTGAGAGCACTTTTTGATGGCAGAAAGTGGCACCGTACGTGTTTTTTCGGGTCTAACTCGGGTTCAGCTTCTTGTTGCGGTTAGGGTTATGTTTAGGGTTGTTAGGAAAGAGTGAAGACGCAGAGTCCTGTTGAGTGTGGGGTTGCGTAAAGGCTCCCCCAGGGAGTTCAGGTGTACCCAAAGGCTTCCGCTGAGAGCACTTTTTGATGGCAGAAAGTGGCACCGTACGTGTTTTTTCGGGTCTAACTCGGGTTCAGCTTCTTGTTGCGGTTAGGGTTATGTTTAGGGTTGTTAGGAAAGAGTGAAGACGCAGAGTCCTGTTGAGTGTGGGGTTGCGTAAAGGCTCCCCCAGGGAGTTCAGGTGTACCCAAAGGCTTCCGCTGAGAGCACTTTTTGATGGCAGAAAGTGGCACCGTACGTGTTTTTTCGGGTCTAACTCGGGTTGAGCTTCTTTCTGCGGTTAGGGTTATGTTTAGGGTTGTTAGGAAAGAGTGAAGACGCAGAGTCCTGTTGAGTGTGGGGTTGCGTAAAGGCTCCCCCAGGGAGTTCAGGTGTACCCAAAGGCTTCCGCTGAGAGCACTTTTGGATGGCAGAAAGTGGCACCGTACGTGTTTTTTCGGGTCTAACTCGGGTTCAGCTTCTTGTTGCGGTTAGGGTTATGTTTAGGGTTGTTAGGAAAGAGTGAAGACGCAGAGTCCTGTTGAGTGTGGGGTTGCGTAAAGGCTCCCCCAGGGAGTTCAGGTGTACCCAAAGGCTTCCGCTGAGAGCACTTTTTGATGGCAGAAAGTGGCACCGTACGTGTTTTTTCGGGTCTAACTCGGGTTCAGCTTCTTGTTGCGGTTAGGGTTATGTTTAGGGTTGTTAGGAAAGAGTGAAGACGCAGAGTCCTGTTGAGTGTGGGGTTGCGTAAAGGCTCCCCCAGGGAGTTCAGGTGTACCCAAAGGCTTCCGCTGAGAGCACTTTTGATGGCAGAAAGTGGCACCGTACGTGTTTTTTCGGGTCTAACTCGGGTTCAGCTTCTTGTTGCGGTTAGGGTTATGTTTAGGGTTGTTAGGAAAGAGTGAAGACGCAGAGTCCTGTTGAGTGTGGGGTTGCGTAAAGGCTCCCCCAGGGAGTTCAGGTGTACCCAAAGGCTTCCGCTGAGAGCACTTTTTGATGGCAGAAAGTGGCACCGTACGTGTTTTTTCGGGTCTAACTCGGGTTCAGCTTCTTGTTGCGGTTAGGGTTATGTTTAGGGTTGTTAGGAAAGAGTGAAGACGCAGAGTCCTGTTGAGTGTGGGGTTGCGTAAAGGCTCCCCCAGGGAGTTCAGGTGTACCCAAAGGCTTCCGCTGAGAGCACTTTTTGATGGCAGAAAGTGGCACCGTACGTGTTTTTTCGGGTCTAACTCGGGTTCAGCTTCTTGTTGCGGTTAGGGTTATGTTTAGGGTTGTTAGGAAAGAGTGAAGACGCAGAGTCCTGTTGAGTGTGGGGTTGCGTAAAGGCTCCCCCAGGGAGTTCAGGTGTACCCAAAGGCTTCCGCTGAGAGCACTTTTTGATGGCAGAAAGTGGCACCGTACGTGTTTTTTCGGGTCTAACTCGGGTTCAGCTTCTTGTTGCGGTTAGGGTTATGTTTAGGGTTGTTAGGAAAGAGTGAAGACGCAGAGTCCTGTTGAGTGTGGGGTTGCGTAAAGGCTCCCCCAGGGAGTTCAGGTGTACCCAAAGGCTTCCGCTGAGAGCACTTTTTGATGGCAGAAAGTGGCACCGTACGTGTTTTTTCGGGTCTAACTCGGGTTCAGCTTCTTGTTGCGGTTAGGGTTATGTTTAGGGTTGTTAGGAAAGAGTGAAGACGCAGAGTCCTGTTGAGTGTGGGGTTGCGTAAAGGCTCCCCCAGGGAGTTCAGGTGTACCCAAAGGCTTCCGCTGAGAGCACTTTTTGATGGCAGAAAGTGGCACCGTACGTGTTTTTTCGGGTCTAACTCGGGTTCAGCTTCTTGTTGCGGTTAGGGTTATGTTTAGGGTTGTTAGGAAAGAGTGAAGACGCAGAGTCCTGTTGAGTGTGGGGTTGCGTAAAGGCTCCCCCAGGGAGTTCAGGTGTACCCAAAGGCTTCCGCTGAGAGCACTTTTTGATGGCAGAAAGTGGCACCGTACGTGTTTTTTCGGGTCTAACTCGGGTTCAGCTTCTTGTTGCGGTTAGGGTTATGTTTAGGGTTGTTAGGAAAGAGTGAAGACGCAGAGTCCTGTTGAGTGTGGGGTTGCGTAAAGGCTCCCCCAGGGAGTTCAGGTGTACCAAAGGCTTCCGCTGAGAGCACTTTTTGATGGCAGAAAGTGGCACCGTACGTGTTTTTTCGGGTCTAACTCGGGTTCAGCTTCTTGTTGCGGTTAGGGTTATGTTTAGGGTTGTTAGGAAAGAGTGAAGACGCAGAGTCCTGTTGAGTGTGGGGTTGCGTAAAGGCTCCCCCAGGGAGTTCAGGTGTACCCAAAGGCTTCCGCTGAGAGCACTTTTTGATGGCAGAAAGTGGCACCGTACGTGTTTTTTCGGGTCTAACTCGGGTTCAGCTTCTTGTTGCGGTTAGGGTTATGTTTAGGGTTGTTAGGAAAGAGTGAAGACGCAGAGTCCTGTTGAGTGTGGGGTTGCGTAAAGGCTCCCCCAGGGAGTTCAGGTGTACCCAAAGGCTTCCGCTGAGAGCACTTTTTGATGGCAGAAAGTGGCACCGTACGTGTTTTTTCGGGTCTAACTCGGGTTCAGCTTCTTGTTGCGGTTAGGCTTATGTTTAGGGTTGTTAGGAAAGAGTGAAGACGCAGAGTCCTGTTGAGTGTGGGGTTGCGTAAAGGCTCCCCCAGGGAGTTCAGGTGTACCCAAAGGCTTCCGCTGAGAGCACTTTTTGATGGCAGAAAGTGGCACCGTACGTGTTTTTTCGGGTCTAACTCGGGTTCAGCTTCTTGTTGCGGTTAGGGTTATGTTTAGGGTTGTTAGGAAAGAGTGAAGACGCAGAGTCCTGTTGAGTGTGGGGTTGCGTAAAGGCTCCCCCAGGGAGTTCAGGTGTACCCAAAGGCTTCCGCTGAGAGCACTTTTTGATGGCAGAAAGTGGCACCGTACGTGTTTTTTCGGGTCTAACTCGGGTTCAGCTTCTTGTTGCGGTTAGGGTTATGTTTAGGGTTGTTAGGAAAGAGTGAAGACGCAGAGTCCTGTTGAGTGTGGGGTTGCGTAAAGGCTCCCCCAGGGAGTTCAGGTGTACCCAAAGGCTTCCGCTGAGAGCACTTTTTGATGGCAGAAAGTGGCACCGTACGTGTTTTTTCGGGTCTAACTCGGGTTCAGCTTCTTGTTGCGGTTAGGGTTATGTTTAGGGTTGTTAGGAAAGAGTGAAGACGCAGAGTCCTGTTGAGTGTGGGGTTGCGTAAAGGCTCCCCCAGGGAGTTCAGGTGTACCCAAAGGCTTCCGCTGAGAGCACTTTTTGATGGCAGAAAGTGGCACCGTACGTGTTTTTTCGGGTCTAACTCGGGTTCAGCTTCTTGTTGCGGTTAGGGTTATGTTTAGGGTTGTTAGGAAAGAGTGAAGACGCAGAGTCCTGTTGAGTGTGGGGTTGCGTAAAGGCTCCCCCAGGGAGTTCAGGTGTACCCAAAGGCTTCCGCTGAGAGCACTTTTTGATGGCAGAAAGTGGCACCGTACGTGTTTTTTCGGGTCTAACTCGGGTTCAGCTTCTTGTTGCGGTTAGGGTTATGTTTAGGGTTGTTAGGAAAGAGTGAAGACGCAGAGTCCTGTTGAGTGTGGGGTTGCGTAAAGGCTCCCCCAGGGAGTTCAGGTGTACCCAAAGGCTTCCGCTGAGAGCACTTTTTGATGGCAGAAAGTGGCACCGTACGTGTTTTTTCGGGTCTAACTCGGGTTCAGCTTCTTGTTGCGGTTAGGGTTATGTTTAGGGTTGTTAGGAAAGAGTGAAGACGCAGAGTCCTGTTGAGTGTGGGGTTGCGTAAAGGCTCCCCCAGGGAGTTCAGGTGTACCCAAAGGCTTCCGCTGAGAGCACTTTTTGATGGCAGAAAGTGGCACCGTACGTGTTTTTTCGGGTCTAACTCGGGTTCAGCTTCTTGTTGCGGTTAGGGTTATGTTTAGGGTTGTTAGGAAAGAGTGAAGACGCAGAGTCCTGTTGAGTGTGGGGTTGCGTAAAGGCTCCCCCAGGGAGTTCAGGTGTACCCAAAGGCTTCCGCTGAGAGCACTTTTTGATGGCAGAAAGTGGCACCGTACGTGTTTTTTCGGGTCTAACTCGGGTTCAGCTTCTTGTTGCGGTTAGGGTTATGTTTAGGGTTGTTAGGAAAGAGTGAAGACGCAGAGTCCTGTTGAGTGTGGGGTTGCGTAAAGGCTCCCCCAGGGAGTTCAGGTGTACCCAAAGGCTTCCGCTGAGAGCACTTTTTGATGGCAGAAAGTGGCACCGTACGTGTTTTTTCGGGTCTAACTCGGGTTCAGCTTCTTGTTGCGGTTAGGCTTATGTTTAGGGTTGTTAGGAAAGAGTGAAGACGCAGAGTCCTGTTGAGTGTGGGGTTGCGTAAAGGCTCCCCCAGGGAGTTCAGGTGTACCCAAAGGCTTCCGCTGAGAGCACTTTTTGATGGCAGAAAGTGGCACCGTACGTGTTTTTTCGGGTCTAACTCGGGTTCAGCTTCTTGTTGCGGTTAGGGTTATGTTTAGGGTTGTTAGGAAAGAGTGAAGACGCAGAGTCCTGTTGAGTGTGGGGTTGCGTAAAGGCTCCCCCAGGGAGTTCAGGTGTACCCAAAGGCTTCCGCTGAGAGCACTTTTTGATGGCAGAAAGTGGCACCGTACGTGTTTTTTCGGGTCTAACTCGGGTTCAGCTTCTTGTTGCGGTTAGGCTTATGTTTAGGGTTGTTAGGAAAGAGTGAAGACGCAGAGTCCTGTTGAGTGTGGGGTTGCGTAAAGGCTCCCCCAGGGAGTTCAGGTGTACCCAAAGGCTTCCGCTGAGAGCACTTTTTGATGGCAGAAAGTGGCACCGTACGTGTTTTTTCGGGTCTAACTCGGGTTCAGCTTCTTGTTGCGGTTAGGGTTATGTTTAGGGTTGTTAGGAAAGAGTGAAGACGCAGAGTCCTGTTGAGTGTGGGGTTGCGTAAAGGCTCCCCCAGGGAGTTCAGGTGTACCCAAAGGCTTCCGCTGAGAGCACTTTTTGATGGCAGAAAGTGGCACCGTACGTGTTTTTTCGGGTCTAACTCGGGTTCAGCTTCTTGTTGCGGTTAGGGTTATGTTTAGGGTTGTTAGGAAAGAGTGAAGACGCAGAGTCCTGTTGAGTGTGGGGTTGCGTAAAGGCTCCCCAGGGAGTTCAGGTGTACCCAA
This sequence comes from Anser anser, assembly GCF_964211835.1. NCBI lineage: Eukaryota > Metazoa > Chordata > Aves > Anseriformes > Anatidae > Anser > Anser anser. Next base: position 459 of record NW_028153999.1, on the reverse strand, counting down.
AGGCTTCCGCTGAGAGCACTTTTTGATGGCAGAAAGTGGCACCGTACGTGTTTTTTCGGGTCTAACTCGGGTTGAGCTTCTTTCTGCGGTTAGGGTTATGTTTAGGGTTGTTAGGAAAGAGTGAAGACGCAGAGTCCTGTTGAGTGTGGGGTTGCGTAAAGGCTCCCCCAGGGAGTTCAGGTGTACCCAAAGGCTTCCGCTGAGAGCACTTTTGGATGGCAGAAAGTGGCACCGTACGTGTTTTTTCGGGTCTAACTCGGGTTCAGCTTCTTGTTGCGGTTAGGGTTATGTTTAGGGTTGTTAGGAAAGAGTGAAGACGCAGAGTCCTGTTGAGTGTGGGGTTGCGTAAAGGCTCCCCCAGGGAGTTCAGGTGTACCCAAAGGCTTCCGCTGAGAGCACTTTTTGATGGCAGAAAGTGGCACCGTACGTGTTTTTTCGGGTCTAACTCGGGTTCAGCTT
>NW_028154000.1:102500-118314 GCF_964211835.1 Anser anser | reverse complement strand
TGCCCGGCCGGTTTGCTTTAGCTTTTTATCGTTACATAAACGATCCATAGATATATAATATTATATATACTACTTAAGAGTTATTACAAAAGAAAGTACTAAATAAGAGTAAATATATATATAACGAAAACATAATAAAAAGAGTAGTAGTAATAATAATAATAATCGTTGTCTGTTTCCCCCTTTACTTTTAGGAATCACGTAGTTACTTAGCGTCGTTCGCAACCCCCACCCTCCCCAGACGAATAGCAACGGGGCCCACCTGGCGGCTCGCCGGACAGCGGGGGCCACAGAATAGACCCGGCCCGGTGGCCAGATCCCTGTCCCCTCGTCCGCCAGTTCCGAGGGGACAGTCGCCGAGGTGGGGGGAGGTCAAGGTGTGCGTCTGAGGGTTTACGTGTTTCTAAATACACCGATCGACTCGTCGGCAAAATCGGTGGGACGGTCTGCAAAAGGAGCCTAGAGCAGCAAAGCAGAGCAGAGCAGAGCAATGCGGAGGAAAGCAGAGCAAGGCAAAGCAAAGCCCCGCTAGGGAAAAGAAAGCGGCATAAGGAAAAGCAAAGCACGGCCAGAAAAAACAAAGGAAAAAGGGTAAAAAAAAAAAAAAAAAAACAAAAAACAAACAAACAAACAAAAAAAAAACAAAACAAAGCAAAGTAGGGCCAGAAAAAGCAAAGCAAAGCATGGCCAGGAAAGGCAAAGCAGAGCAAAGCAGCACAAAGAAATACATAGCAGAGCCAGGAACACAAAGCAAAGCAAACAAAGGAAGGCATGGCCGGGGTGGGGGGGGAGAAAAAAAAAAAAAAATGAGGGCCAGGGAATGCAGAGCAAGGCAAAGCAAAGCAGAGCAAAGCAGCACAAAGAAATGCATAGCAGAGCCAGGAACACAAAGCAAAGCAAAACAAAGGAAGGCATGGCTGGGGGGGGGGGGGGGACGGGGGGGGGGGGGGGGGGACGGGGGGGGGAAGAAAGAAAAAAAAAAAAACGAGGGCCAGGGAATGCAAAGCACAGCAATGCAAAACAAAGCAAAGCAGCACAAGACAAAGCAAAGCACTGTCAGGAATTCAAGGCAAAGTGAAGCAAAGTAAAACAAAGCAGGGCCAGAAAAGGAAAGAAAAGCAGGGGTAAGAAAAGCAAAGCAAAGCATGGCCAGGAAAGGCAAATGACAGTAAGGCAAAGCAAAGCAGAGCAAAGTAGCACAAGGAAAAGCAAAGCAGGGCCAGGAAAGGCAAAGCAAAGGACTTTGAGGCGAGGCGAAGCACAGCAGGGGTAGGAGAAGCAAAGCAAAGCAGAGAAGAAAAAGCAAAGCTGCGCCAGGAGTACGAAGCAAAGCTAAGCAAAGGAAAGCGTGGCCGGAAGAAGCAAAACGTAGCAGGGCCAGGAAAGGCAAAGCAGAGCAAGGCAAAGCAAAGCAAACCCTGCAAGGAAAAAGAAAGCCTTATCGGGCAAAGAAAAGTCAAGCAGGGCCAGGAAAAGCAAAACGAATCGGGGTCAGTAAAAACAAAGCAAAACAGGGCCGGGAAAAACAAAGCGGTGCCACGAATGCAAAGCAAAGCAAAGCAGGGCCAGGAAAAGCAAAGCAAAGAAAAACAGTGCTGTGAATACGAAACGTGTAGTTCCTTAGTGTCGTCCGAAATCGCACCCCCCACCCGCCCCAGACGAATAGGGAGGGGCCCGTTGCCGGGTTACGGGGAGGCGGGCGTTCAAGAAGGCGAGGGTGTGGCAGCGGCCCCCGGTTGCTTCCGGCCGCCGGCCGCTCTGACATAAGAGGCTCCCGCTCGGTCACGAGCGGCTCGCCACCTGTGCGACTCGCTGTGGCTGGCTGCCCGGCCGGTTTGCTTTAGCTTTTTATCGTTACATAAACGATCCATAGATATATAATATTATATATACTACTTAAGAGTTATTACAAAAGAAAGTACTAAATAAGAGTAAATATATATATAACGAAAACATAATAAAAAGAGTAGTAGTAATAATAATCGTTGTCAGTTTCCCCCTTTACTTTTACGAATCGAGTAGTTACTTAGCGTCGTTCGCAACCCCCACCCTCCCCAGACGAATAGCAACGGGGCCCACCTGGCGGCTCGCCGGACAGCGGGGGCCACAGAATAGACCCGGCCCGGTGGCCAGATCCCTGTCCCCTCGTCCGCCAGTTCCGAGGGGACAGTCGCCGAGGTGGGGGGAGGTCAAGGTGTGCGTCTGAGGGTTTACGTGTTTCTAAATACACCGATCGACTCGTCGGCAAAATCGGTGGGACGGTCTGCAAAAGAAGCCTAGAGCAGCAAAGCAGAGCAGAGCAGAGCAATGCGGAGGAAAGCAGAGCAAGGCAAAGCAAAGCCCCGCTAGGGAAAAGAAAGTGGCATAAGGAAAAGCAAAGCACGGCCAGAAAAAAACAAAGGAAAAAGGGTAAAAAAAAAACAACCGAACAAACAAAAAAACCAAAGCAAAGTAGGGCCAGAAAAAGCAAAGCAAAGCATGGCCAGGAAAGGCAAAGCAGAGCAAGGCAAAGCAAAGCAGAGCAAAACAGCACAAAGAAATGCATAGCAGAGCCAGGAACACAAAGCAAAGCAAAACAAAGGAAAGCATGGCGGGGGGGGGCGGTGGGGGGGGGGTTGGGGGGGGGGGAGGGGGAAGAAAAACAAAAATGAGGGCCAGGGAATGCAAAGCACAGCAATGCAAAACAAAGCAAAACAGCACAAGACAAAGCAAAGCACTGTCTGGAATTCAAGGCAAAGTGAAGCAAAGTAAAACAAAGCAGGGCCAGAAAAGGAAAGAAAAGCAGGGGTAAGAAAAGCAAAGCAAAGCATGGCCAGGAAAGGCAAATGACAGTAAGGCAAAGCAAAGCAGAGCAAAGTAGCACAAGGAAAAGCAAAGCAGGGCCAGGAAAGGCAAAGCAAAGGACTTTGAGGCGAGGCGAAGCACAGCAGGGGTAGGAGAAGCAAAGCAAAGCAGAGAAGAAAAAGCAAAGCTGCGCCAGGAATACGAAGCAAAGCTAAGCAAAGGAAAGCGTGGCCGGAAGAAGCAAAACGTAGCAGGGCCAGGGAAGGCAAAGCAGAGCAAGGCAAAGCAAAGCAAACCCTGCGAGGAAAAAGAAAGCCTTATCGGGCAAAGAAAAGTCAAGCAGGGCCAGGAAAAGCAAAACGAATCGGGGTCAGTAAAAACAAAGCAAAACAGGGCCGGGAAAAACAAAGCGGTGCCACGAATGCAAAGCAAAGCAAAGCAGGGCCAGGAAAAGCAAAGCAAAGAAAAACAGTGCTGTGAATACGAAACGTGTAGTTCCTTAGTGTCGTCCGAAATCGCACCCCCCACCCGCCCCAGACGAATAGGGAGGGGCCCGTTGCCGGGTTACGGGGAGGCGGGCGTTCAAGAAGGCGAGGGTGTGGCAGCGGCCCCCGGTTGCTTCCGGCCGCCGGCCGCTCTGACATAAGAGGCTCCCGCTCGGTCACGAGCAGCTCGCCACCTGTGCGACTCGGTGTGGCTGGCTGCCCGGCCGGTTTGCTTTAGCTTTTTATCGTTACATAAACGATCCATAGATATATAATATTATATATACTACTTAAGAGTTATTACAAAAGAAAGTACTAAATAAGAGTAAATATATATATAACGAAAACATAATAAAAAGAGTAGTAGTAATAATAATAATAATCGTTGTCTGTTTCCCCCTTTACTTTTAGGAATCACGTAGTTACTTAGCGTCGTTCGCAACCCCCACCCTCCCCAGACGAATAGCAACGGGGCCCACCTGGCGGCTCGCCGGACAGCGGGGGCCACAGAATAGACCCGGCCCGGTGGCCAGATCCCTGTCCCCTCGTCCGCCAGTTCCGAGGGGACAGTCGCCGAGGTGGGGGGAGGTCAAGGTGTGCGTCTGAGGGTTTACGTGTTTCTAAATACACCGATCGACTCGTCGGCAAAATCGGTGGGATGGTCTGCAAAAGGAGCCTAGAGCAGCAAAGCAGAGCAGAGCAGAGCAATGCGGAGGAAAGCAGAGCAAGGCAAAGCAAAGCCCCGCTAGGGAAAAGAAAGTGGCATAAGGAAAAGCAAAGCACGGCCAGAAAAAAACAAAGGAAAAAGGGTAAAAAAAAAAACAACCGAACAAACAAAAAAACCAAAGCAAAGTAGGGCCAGAAAAAGCAAAGCAAAGCATGGCCAGGAAAGGCAAAGCAGAGCAAGGCAAAGCAAAGCAGAGCAAAACAGCACAAAGAAATGCATAGCAGAGCCAGGAACACAAAGCAAAGCAAAACAAAGGAAAGCATGGCGGGGGGGGGGCGGGGGGGGGGGGGTTGGGGGGGGGGGAGGGGGAAGAAAAACAAAAATGAGGGCCAGGGAATGCAAAGCACAGCAATGCAAAACAAAGCAAAGCAGCACAAGACAAAGCAAAGCACTGTCTGGAATTCAAGGCAAAGTGAAGCAAAGTAAAACAAAGCAGGGCCAGAAAAGGAAAGAAAAGCAGGGGTAAGAAAAGCAAAGCAAAGCATGGCCAGGGAAGGCAAATGACAGTAAGGCAAAGCAAAGCAGAGCAAAGTAGCACAAGCAAAAACAAAGCAGGGCCAGGAAAGGTAGAGCAAAGGAAAGAAAGAAATTGAGGCAAGGCGAAGCACAGCGGGGGTAGGAAAACAAAGCAACGTAGAGAAGGAAAAGAGAAGCAGTGCCAGGAATACAAAGCAAAGCTAAACAAAGGAAAGCGTGGCCTGAAAAAGCAAAAGAAAGCATGCGCAGGGAAGGCAAAGCAGAGAAAGGGAAAGCAAGGCAGCACGAGGAAAACTAAAACAGTGTCAAAGAGGGAAGGCAAAGTAAAGCAAAACCAAACAAAGCACGGCCAGAAAAGCAGAGCAAGGCAAAGGAAAGCGAAGCAAAGTAGCACGAGGAAAAGCAAAGCATTGCCAGGAAAGACAAAGCAAACGAACCAAAGCAAAGCAATCGGAGGCAAAGCAAAGCAAAGCAGGGGCAGGAACAGCAGAGGAAATGAGAGAAGGAAAAGCAAAAGTGTGCCCGGAAGAGCAGAGCAGAGCAAAGCAAAGCAGAGCAAGGAAAAACAAAGAGAAGCGAAGCAAATATAAGGAGCTGGCGGCCAGCCCTCCTGCCGGTTCCCAGTGTCTGCGGGGCAAAGACCGCAGGGCCCTCATGCCGGGTAGAGCTGGCGGCCAGACTCGGACGGTGGCTGTACCCTGCTCGCCCGCTCCCCGGCCTCCCTGACACCTCATAGTCCGCCGTGACAGCGGGCAAGAACCATGTCTTGCTTTACCTGTTTTTTTTTTTTTTTTTTTTTTTCCCCCTGCATTTATTTATTTATTTATTTATTCTTGCCTTCCATCCACTGTAGTTGTGGGAATCATGTATTTACTGATCGTCGTTCAAAACCTCACCCAACACCGTCCCCAGACGGGGAGCAGTGGGGACCGCCTAGCGGCGGGCCACACGGCTGGGGCCACAGAACTGACCATGTCGGGTGGCCGGGCCTGCTGCCCCCACCCTCGAGTTGCGAGGGGACAGTGTCCGGGCTGCGGGGAGGCCCAGCTGTGTGTCTGAGGGTTTATGCGTTCCTAAATATACCGATAGCCTCATTGGCAAAATCGTCGGGACAGTCTGCAAAGGAAGCCTAGAGCAACACAGGACAGCAGAGCAATGAAGAGGAAAGCCGAGCAAGGCAAAGCAAAGCAGTGCAAACTTGTACAAGGAAAGTCCCAGCAGTGCCAGGAACCGTAGAGCAAAGTAACGAAAGCAGTTTGAGGCGAGGTAAAGCACAGCAGGGGTAGGACAAGCAGAGCAGAGCAGAGAAAGTAAAACCAAGAGGTGCCAGGAATACGAAGCAAAGCAAAACAAAGGAAAGCGTGGCCTGAAAAAGCACGGACAGGAAAGGCAAAGCAGAGCAAGGCAAAGCAAAGCAGTGCAAACTCGTACAAGGAAAGTCCCAGCAGGGCCAGGAAAGGTAGAGCAAAGTAACGAAAGCAGTTGGAGGCAAGGCAAAGCAGAGCAGAGAAAGTAAAACCTAGAGGTGCCAGGAATACAAAGCGAAGCGAAGCAAGACAAAGGAAAGCGTGGCCTGAAAAAGCAAAAGAAAACACGGCCAGTGGAGGCAAAGCAGAGCAAGGCAAAGCAAAGCAGTGCAAACTCGTACAAGGAAAGACCCAGCAGTGCCAGGAAAGGTAGAGCAAAGTAAAGAAAGCAGTTTGAGGCGAGGCAAAGCACAGCAGGGGTAGGAAAAGCAAAGCAGAGCAGAGAAGGTAAAGCAAAGCCGTGGCAGGAATACAAAGCGAAGCAAAACAAAGGAAAGCATGGCCTGAAAAAGCATGGTCAGGAAAGGCAAAGCAGAGCAAGGCAAAGCGAAGCAGTGCAAACTTGTAAAAGGAAAGTCCCAGCAGTGCCAGGAAACGTAGAGCAATGTAAAGCAAGCTGTGTGAGGCGAGGCAAAGCACAGCAGGGGTAGGAAAAGCAAAGCAGAGCAGAGAAAGTAAAACCAAGAGGTGCCAGGAATACGAAGCGAAGCAAGACAAAGGAAAGCGTGGCCTGAAAAAGGGTGGCCAGGAAAGGCAAAGCAGAGCAAGGCAAAGCAAAGCAGTGCAAACTCGTACAAGGAAAGTCCCAGCAGTGCCAGGAAACGTAGAGCAAAGTAAAGAATGCAGTTTGATGCGAGGCAAAGCACAGCAGGGGTAGGAAAAGCAAAGCAGAGCAGAGAAAGTAAAACCAAGAGGTGCCAGGAATACGAAGCGAAGCAAGACAAAGGAAAGCATGGCCTGAAAAAGCATGGCCAGGAAAAGCAAAGCGCGGCCAGGAAAACCAAAGTAAAAAGGTCCAGAAATAAAACAAAGCAATGCAATGAATATATATCTAAATTAAAAAAAAAAAAAAAAAAGGCAAAAAAAACACCAAGCAAAGCAGGGCCAGGAAAAGCAAAGTAAAGCGTGTCCAGGAAAGGCAAAGCAGTGCAAGGCAGAGCAAAGCAAAGTGAAGTAGCACAAGGAAAAGGAAAGCAGTGCCAGGAAATGTAGAGCAAAAGGAAGAAAGCAGTTTGAGGAAGCAAGGCAAAGCACAGCAGGTGTAGGAAAAGCAAAGCAGAGCAGAGAAGGTAAAGCAAAGCCGTGGCAGGAATACAAAGCAAAGCAAAACAAAGGAAAGCGTGGCCTGAAAAAGCAAAAGAAAACATGGCCAGTGGAGGCAAACTAGAGCAAGGCAAAGCAAAGCAAAGCAAAGCGAAGTAGCACGAGGAAAAGCATAACATTGCCAGGAAAGACAAAGCAAACAAAGCAAAGCAAAGCAATCTGAGGCAAAGCAAAGCAAAGCAGGGGCAGGAACAGCAGAGGAAAGTAGAGAAGGAAAACCAAAAGTGTGCCCGGAAGAGCAGAGCAGAGCAAAGCAAAGCAGAGCAAGGAAAAAGAAAGAGAAGCGAAGCAAATGTAAGGAGCTGGCGGCCAGCCCTCCTGCCGGTTCCCAGTGTCTGCGGGGCAAAGACCGCAGGGCCCTCATGCCGGGTAGAGCTGGCGGCCAGACTCGGACGGTGGCTGTACCCTGCTCGCCCGCTCCCCGGGCTCCCTGACACCTCTTAGTCCGCCGTGACAGTGGGCAAGAACCATGTCTTGCTTTACCTGGTTTTATCTTTATTTATTTATTTATTTATTTATTTATTTATTGTTGCCTTCCATCCAATGTAGTTGTGGGAATCGTAGTTACTTACCGTCGTTCAAAACCTCACCCAACGCCGTCCCCAGACGAATAGCAGTGGGGCCCGCCTAGCGGCAGGCCACACGGCTGGGGCCACAGAACTGACCATGTCGGGTGGCCGGGCCTGCTGCCCCCACCCTCGAGTTGCGAGGGGACAGTGTCCGGGCTGCGGGGAGGCCCAGCTGTGTGTCTGAGGGTTTATGCGTTCCGAAATATACCGATAGCCTCATCGGCAAAATCGTCGGGACGGTCTGCAAAGGAAGCCTAGCGCAGCACAGGAGAGCAGAGAAATGAAGAGGAAAACCGAGCAAGGCAAAGCAAAGCAGTGCAAACTCGTACAAGGAAAGTCCCAGCAGTGCCAGGAAACGTAGAGCAGAGTAAAGAGAGCAGTTTGAGGCGAGGCAAAGCACAGCAGGGGTAGGAAAAGCAAAGCACAGCAGAGAAGGTAAAGCAAAGCCGTGGCAGGAAAACAAAGCGAAGCAAGACAAGGGAAAGCATGGCCTGAAAAAGCATGGTCAGGAAAGGCAACGCAGAGCAAGGCAAAGCGAAGCAGTGCAAGCTTGTACAAGGAAAGTCCCAGCAGTGCCAGGAAACGTAGAGCAAAGTAACGAAAGCAGTTGGAGGCGAGGCAAAGCACAGCAGGTGTAGGAAAAGCAAAGCAGAGCAGAGAAAGTAAAACCAAGAGGTGCCAGGAATAAAAGCAGAGCAAGACAAAGGAAAGCGTGGCCTGAAAAAGCATGGCCAGGAAAAGCAAAGCGCGGCGAGGAAAACCAAAGCAAAAAGGTCCAAAAATAAAACAAAGCAATGCAATGAATATGTATCTAAAGTAAAAAAAAAAAAAAAAAAAAAAAAAAAGGCAAAAAAGACAACAAGCAAAGCAGGGCCAGGAAAAGCAAAGTAAAGCGTGTCCAGGAAAGGCAAAGCAGTGCAAGGCAGAGCAAAGCAAAGTGAAGTAGCACAAGGAAAAGCAAAGCAGTGCCAGGAAAGACAGAGCAAACAAAGCAAAGCAAAGCAATCTGAGGCAAAGCAAAGCAAAGCAGGGGCAAGAAAAGCAGAGCAAAGTAGAGAAGGAAAAGCAAAAGTGTGCCCGGAAGAGCAGAGCAAAGCAAAGCAGAGCAAGGAAAAAGAAAGAGAAGCGAAGCAAATGTAAGGAGCTGGCGGCCAGCCCTCCTGCCGGTTCCCAGTGTCTGCGGGGCAAAGACCGCAGGGCCCTCATGCCGGGTAGAGCTGGCGGCCAGACTCGGACGGTGGCTGTACCCTGCTCGCCCGCTCCCCGGGCTCCCTGACACCTCTTAGTCCGCCGTGACAGTGGGCAAGAACCATGTCTTGCTTTACCTGGTTTTATCTTTATTTATTTATTTATTTATTGATTGTTGCCTTCCATCCAATGTAGTTGTGGGAATCATGTAGTTACTGATCGTCGTTCAAAACCTCACCCAACACCGTCCCCAGACGAATAGCAGTGGGGACCGCCTAGCGGCAGGCCACACGGCTGGGGCCACAGAACTGACCATGTCGGGTGGCCGGGCCTGCTGCCCCCACCCTCGAGTTGCGAGGGGACAGTGTCCGGGCTGCGGGGAGGCCCAGCTGTGTGTCTGAGGGTTTATGCGTTCCGAAATATACCGATCGCCTCATCGGCAAAATCGTCGGGACGGTCTGCAAAGGAAGCCTAGCGCAGCACAGGAGAGCAGAGAAATGAAGAGGAAAGCCGAGCAAGGCAAAGCAAAGCAGTGCAAACTTGTACAAGGAAAGTCCCAGCAGTGCCAGGTAACGTAGAGCAAAGTAAAGAAAGCAGTTGGAGGCGAGGCAAAGCAGAGCAGGGGTAGGAAAAGCAAAGCAGAGCAGAGAAAGTAAAACCAAGAGGTGCCAGGTATACGAAGCGAAGCAAGACAAAGGAAAGCGTGGCCTGAAAAAGCATGTCCCGGAAAGGCAAAGCAGAGCAAGGCAAAGCAAAGCAGTGCAAACTCGTACAAGGAAAGTCCCAGCAGTGCCAGGAAACGTAGAGCGAAGTAAGGAAAGCAGTTTGAGGCAAGGCAAAGCACTGCAGGTGTAGGAAAAGCAGAGCAGAGCAGAGAAAGTAAAACCAAGAAGTACCAGGAATAAAAGCAGAGCAAGACAAAGGAAAGCGTGGCCTGAAAAAGCATGTCCCGGAAAGGCAAAGCAGAGCAAGGCAAAGCAAAGCAGTGCAAACTTGTACAAGGAAAGTCCCAGCAGTGCCAGGAAACGTAGAGCAAAGTTACGAAAGCAGTTTGAGGCGAGGCAAAGCACAGCAGGGGTAGGAAAAGCAGAGCAGAGCAGAGAAAGTAAAACCAAGAGGTGCCAGGAATACGAAGCGAAGCAAGACAAAGGAAAGCGTGGCCTGAAAAAGCATGGCCAGGAAAGGCAAAGCAGAGCAAGGCAAAGCAAAGCAGTGCAAACTCGTACAAGGAAAGTCCCAGCAGGGCCAGGAAACGTAGAGCAAAGTAAAGAAAGCAGTTTGAGGCAAGGCAAAGCACAGCAGGGGTAGGAAAAGCAAAGCAGAGCAGAGAAAGTAAAACCAAGAGGTGCCAGGAATACAAAGCGAAGCAAGACAAAGGAAAGCATGGCCCGAAAATGCAGGGTCAGGAAAAGCAAAGTGCGGCCAGGAAAACCAAAGTAAAAAGGTCCAGAAATAAAACAAAGCAATGCAATGAATATATATCTAAAGTAAAAAAAAAAAAAAAAAAGGCAAAAAAAAAACCAAGCAAAGCATGGCCAGGAAAAGCAAAGTAAAGCGTGTCCAGGAAAGGCAAAGCAGTGCAAGGCAGAGCAAAGCAAAGGAAAGTAGCACAAGGAAAAGCAAAGCAGTGCCAGGAAATGTAGAGCAAAAGAAAGAAAGCAGTTTGAGGAGGCAAGGCAAAGCACAGCAGGGGTAGGAAAAGCAGAGCAGAGCAGAGAAAGTAAAACCAAGAGGTGCCTGGAATAAAAAGCAAAGCAAAACAAAGGAAAGCGTGGCCGGAAAAAGCACGGCCAGGAAAGGCAAAGCAGAGCAAGGCAAAGCGAAGCAGTGCAAACTCGTACAAGGAAAGTCCCAGCATTGCCAGGAAACCTAGAGAGAAGTAAGGAAAGCAGTTTGAGGCAAGGCAAAGCACTGCAGGGGTAGGAAAAGCAGAGCAGAGCAGAGAAAGTAAAACCAAGAGGTGCCAGGAATAAAAGCAGAGCAAGACAAAGGAAAGCGTGGCCTGAAAAAGCATGGCCAGGAAAAGCAAAGCGCGGCGAGGAAAACCAAAGCCAAAAGGTCCAAAAATAAAACAAAGCAATGCAATGAATATGTATCTAAAGTAAAAAAAAAAAAAATAATAAAAAAAAAAGGCAAAAAAGACAACAAGCAAAGCAGGGCCAGGAAAAGCAAAGTAAAGCGTGTCCAGGAAAGGCAAAGCGGTGCAAGGCAGAGCAAAGCAAAGGAAAGTAGCACAAGGAAAAGCAAAGCAGGGCCAGGAAATGTAGAGCAAAAGAAAGAAAGCAGTTTGAGGAGGCAAGGCAAAGCACAGCAGGGGTAGGAAAAACAGAGCAGAGCAGAGAAAGTAAAACCAAGAGGTGCCTGGAATAAAAAGCAAAGCAAAACAAAGGAAAGCGTGGCCTGAAAAAGCACGGCCAGGAAAGGCAAAGCAGAGCAAGGCAAAGCAAAGCAGTGCAAACTCGTACAAGGAAAGTCCCAGCAGGGCCAGGAAAGGTAGAGCAAAGTAACGAAAGCAGTTGGAGGCAAGGCAAAGCAGAGCAGAGAAAGTAAAACCTAGAGGTGCCAGGAATACAAAGCGAAGCGAAGCAAGACAAAGGAAAGCGTGGCCTGAAAAAGCAAAAGAAAACATGGCCAGTGGAGGCAAAGCAGAGCAAGGCAAAGCAAAGCAAAGCGAAGTAGCACGAGGAAAAGCAAAGCATTGCCAGGAAAGACAGAGCAAACAAAGCAAAGCAAAGCAATCTGAGGCAAAGCAAAGCAAAGCAGGGGCAAGAACAGCAGAGGAAAGTAGAGAAGGAAAAGCAAAAGTGTGCCCGGAAGAGCAGAGCAGAGCAAAGCAAAGCAGAGCAAGGAAAAACAAAGAGAAGCGAAGCAAATGTAAGGAGCTGGCGGCCAGCCCTCCTGCCGGTTCCCAGTGTCTGCGGGGCAAAGACCGCAGGGCCCTCATGCCGGGTAGAGCTGGCGGCCAGACTCGGATGGCTAAACAATATATAGGGGTGGCTGGCCGGGGTGGTGGGGCCGGCTGCTCGGGAATAGGCTGGGCATCGGTCAGCGGGTGGTGAGCAATTGCATTGTGCATCACTTGTTTTCTTACACATTATTATTGTTAATACTATTATCATTATCACTATTATTATTATTATTGTTATTATTATATTCCTTATATTCCTTATATTATTATATTCCTGTCTTAATAAACTGTCTTTATCTCAACTCACCGGCTTCACTTTCCCGTTTCTCTCCCCCATCCCAGAGAGGGAGGGGGGAGGGTGAGCGAACGACTGTGTGGTGTTTAGCTGCCAGCCGGGTTAAACCACAATGTGGCTGTACCCTGCTCGCCCGCTCCCCGGCCTCCCTGACACCTCATAGTCCGCCGTGACAGCGGGCAAGAACCATGTCTTGCTTTACCTGGTTTTATCTTTATTTATTTATTTATTTATTTATTGATTGTTGCCTTCCATCCAATGTAGTTGTGGGAATCATGTAGTTACTGATCGTCGTTCAAAACCTCACCCAACGCCGTCCCCAGACGAATAGCAGTGGGGACCGCCTAGCGGCAGGCCACACGGCTGGGGCCACAGAACTGACCATGTCGGGTGGCCGGGCCTGCTGCCCCCACCCTCGAGTTGCGAGGGGACAGTGTCCGGGCTGCGGGGAGGCCCAGCTGTGTGTCTGAGGGTTTATGCGTTCCGAAATATACCGATCGCCTCATCGGCAAAATCGTCGGGACGGTCTGCAAAGGAAGCCTAGCGCAGCACAGGAGAGCAGAGAAATGAAGAGGAAAGCCGAGCAACGCAAAGCAAAGCCCTGCTAGGGAAAAGAATGCGGCATAATGAAAAGAAATGACAAGCAGGGCCAGGCAAAGCAAAGCGCGGCCAGGAAAACCAAAGCCAAAAGGTCCAAAAATAAAACAAAGCAATAAAATGAATATGTATCTATATTAACAAAAAAAAAAAAAAAAAAAAAAAGAAGAAGAAGAAAAAAAGAAACAACAACAACAACAAAAAAAAAGCAAAGCAATCTGAGGCAAAGCAATCTGAGGCAAAGGAAAGCAAAGCAGGGGCGAGAACAGCAGAGGAACGCAGAGAAGGAAAAGCAAAACTGTGCCCGGAAGAGCAGAGCAAAGCAAAGCAAAGCAAGGAGAAACAAAGAGAAGCGAAGCAAATGCAAGGAGCTGGCGGCCAGCCCTCCTGCCGGTTCCCGGCGTCTGCGGGGCAAAGACCGCAGGGCCCTCATGCCGGGTACGGTCGGCAGTGCAAAGGGAAGAAATGCGAGACGAAGGAAAGCCTCGGAAGGAAAAGAAAGCCTTATCAGGAAAAGCAGAGTCAAGCAGGGTCAGGAAAAGCAACGCGTAGCAGTGGCAGGAGAAGCATATCGAAGCAAAACAGTGCTGTGAAAACGAAACGTGTAGTTGCTTAGCGTGGTGCAAAGTCGCTCCCCCCCAGCCCAACCCGCCCCAGGCGAATAGGGGCCGGTAGCCGGGCTACGGGGAGGCGGGTGTTCGAGAAGGCGAGCTCGCGGCCGCGGCCCCCGGTTGCCTCGGGCCGCCCGTCGCTCTGACGTCAGAGGCAAACGCCTGGCCGAGAACGGCGTCCGGGTCTACCCGGAAGCCGAAGGACGCATGCGCGCGCATGTCCAAAGGCGTCCGTCGGTCGGTCGGTCGGTCAAGCGATTCCCGAGTGGGTCCGCCCAGGCGAAAAGCACCGAAAAGTGCCGGAAAGGTGCGAAAAGGCCCGAAAAGGTCCGAAAAGGGCCGGAACGGCCCGTACGAAAAGCGAAGGAAGGCAGACCGACCGACGGCGTTCGGTCCCGGCCGGCGGGTCTGCCGGTGTCCTCCTGCGGTTGCCGCGTGTACCGCGTCCTCCTGTGGCCGCCTAGTCTCCCCGTGTCCTCCTGCGGCCGCCGGGTCTATGCGGTCGCCGTGTTTGCATAGCCCGTGGCGACCTGTAGGGGTCGCTGCAGCGGGGCCGGCCGCGAGAACGGCGTCGGGGTCTGCCCGGCACCGGCGGACGCGCGCGCGCACGTCCAAAGGCATCCGTCTGTCGGTCGGTCGCGCGGTTCCCGAGTGGGTCCGTCCACGCGAAAAGCAGCGAATAGCGCCGGAAAGGGCCGAAAAGGTCCGAAAAGGGCCGAAAAGGGCCGGAACGGCCCGTACGAAAAGCGAAGGAAGGCAGACCGACCGACGGCGTTCGGTCCCGGCCGGCGGGTCTGCCGGTGTCCTCCTGCGGTCGCCGGGTGTGCCGCGTCCTCCTGTGGCCGCCTAGTCTCCCCGTGTTCTCCTGCGGCCGCCAGGTCTACCGGGCCCCCCCGCGCCCCCTCGCGGCCGCCTGACGTACCCGTGTCCTCTCGCGGCCGCCAGGTCTACCCGGCCGCGGTCGCCATGTTTGCGTAGCCCGTGGCGACCTGTAGGGGTCGCTGCAGCGGGGCCGGCCGCGAGAACGGCGTCGGGGTCTGCCCGGCACCGACGGGCGCGCGCGCGCGCGCGCGCGTCCGAAGGCATCCGTCTGTCGGTCGGTCGCGCGGTTCCCGAGTGGGTCCGTCCACGCGAAAAGCATCGAAAAGCGCCGGAAAGGTCCGAAAAGGCCCGAAAAGTTCCGAAAAGGGCCGGAACGGCCCGTGCGAAAAGCGAAGGAAGGCAGACCGACGGCGTTCGGTCCCGGCCGGCGGGTCTCCCCGTGTCCTCCCGCGGTCGGGAGGTGTACCGTGTCCCCCTGTGGCCGCCTGGTCTACCCGTGTCCTACCGAGGGCGCCCCGTCTGCCCGCCTGGAGGAGGTCGCTGACGGTCGGGCTGTGGGAACGGCGGCCACGTCTACCCTGACTCGGACGGGACTTGGCGGCGTGCCGTGGGGCTAGCGGTAGATGAGTAGGTCGTGAGACGGCTCGGAAGGTGTCGTAGGCGTCGCTGTTTCTTTCTGCCTCCAGTTACGTCGAGGTAAAAGTCGGTTGCTCTCGGGTGCCTCGCTGCGGGTCTCTTGAAAAGGTCTTGGAGCTTTTCGGGGGCGGTGACTTTTGTGTCCGTCTATAGGAGAGAGCGGGGACTCTGCTCCTGAAGCGGTGCTGAGCGAGCACTTGCGGCTGGGGGAGCCGGCGCACGAAAAGGGGTCGCGCGGCGTCGGTGGCGGCGTGGGCTCGGGGGTCGGTTCTGTCGACTGGTCAACCTTAGCTGCCTGCCGACTCCCTCCCGCCCCCCCCCTCGCCCCGCCGGGCAGCGAGAAGCGGTCTCGCGCGCGCGAGTCGCTGGGAAAAGAAAGAGCTGTGGAGAAAAGCGGCGGGAAGCCGGCGGGTGGTCCGCCGGCGCACGAACGCTGAGCGTCCGGGGGCGTCCCCGGCGGCTTTCACCGGTCCCGGAGGCTCGGAAGGCGAAGGGGGGACCGGGCGGCGCGGATTGGCACGGCCGAGGCGGCGGCGCCTCCGCTTGCCGACGATGCACCTCACCTCACCCGCACGCAGCGCCCGCCGAGGCGTTCCCCGAGCACGTCGGAGAGGCTCCCCGGCGGGTCGGCTCTTGCCAGGGCCGATGTTGAGGTCGGCGCGAGCACCTCTCGCGGACGTTGCTCCCGCACACCCGCCCGCACGCGACGCTGTTGGCTGTTTTTCTTGCGATCGATGAGGCCGTTCGGGTCGCGTCGGAGAGGGCCCCCGGCGGGCCGGCTCTTCCGCGCTCCCCTGTCCCGGGGGAGCCGCGGCGGCGTCCGGTGTTCGGGCACGGGCGGCCTCCTCTCAGGCTCGCTTCCCGTCGCAGGTGAGGCGCTGCCTCGCTCGGGGCGAGAGCGGCGGCGGCGGCGTTTAGGGCGCGTGCCCCGCTCGCTCGCGGGCCGTCGTTCTCGGCGCCGAACGAAGGGGCTTTTCCGGCCGAAGCCGGCTGTGTGACGGCCGAGCGGCCCCGCGAGCCGCAGGGGTCCGTGAGCGTTGCGCGAGGCGCTGGTGCCGGCGTCGGTCCGGGGCCCGGCGGGTGCC
>NW_028154000.1:52500-92500 GCF_964211835.1 Anser anser | reverse complement strand
CGCTCGGTCCTTTCCGGTCGGCGGGTAGACCCGGCCTCCCTAACGAGGCTGGGGGGTGCGCGGGTAGACCTGGGGAGCCGGAGGGACGACTAGGCGAGCGCCAGACCCGGCGGCCGCTTCACCCGGCGGCGGCGGCGGCCCCCCTCGTCGGGGGCTCGCCACGGGGGACCGGCGGATAGACGTTGCGTCCCCGTTCGACGGAGGCGCGCGGGTCCGCCCGATCGGTTCCGGGCGGCGGGTAGACCTGGCCTCCCTAACCACGCGGGGGGGCGGCGGGCGGGCGCGGGTAGACCTGTCGGCCCCCCTCGGTCGGAGCGAGGCGCGCGTTCGCGACCTCGACCTTGCCTGGCCGGATTGCTTTAGCTGTTTTTGAAAATAAATATTATTATTGTTGTTGTTGTTGTTGTTGTTATTTTTTATTATTTTATTATTATTATTTATTATTATTATTATTACTCATTATTACTTATTATTATTATTATTATTATCATTATTATTATTATTTTCACCATTATTTAATAATAATAATAATAATAATAATAATAGTCATAATTATTATTATTCTTAATGTTGCCTGTTTTCCGCTGCGGCTTTAGGAATTACTTACCGTCTTTCGAAACCTCGCCCCCCCCCCCCCCCCCCAGGCGAACAGCAGTGGAGCTCACCTGGCGGCTCGCCAGGCGGCAGGGGTCGTGGAATAGACTCGGCTGGGTGGCCGACCCCCACGCCCCCACCCGCCAGCTCCAAAGGCACGGTTGGCGGGCTGCGGGGAGGCCAAATTAGGTGACCTAGCGTTCACGTGTGCGTAAACGCATCGATCGGCAAAATCGGTGGGACGGTCCGCAAAAGAAGGGCTAGCTAGCACGGCGAAGCGGAGCAGAGCGGTGCAAAGCGAGGCAAAAAAAAAAAAAAAACCAAAGCTCTACGAGGAAAAACCTTGTGGCAAATCAGGCCTAGGGAACGGCAAAGGAAAAAACAGCGCTGGGAAAAGCAAAGCAAAGCAGAGTAGGAAGAGCAAAGCAGAGCAAAGCAAAGGAAATGGGTGCCGGCGATACAAACCGAATCAAAAAAAGCAGCGCTAAGGAAAGCAAATGGAAGCAAGCGCAGGGAAAGCAAAGCGGAGAAGAGCGAGGAAAAGCAAAGCGAGGAAAAGGAAAGCAAAGCGAAGCGAAGCGAAGCAAAGCGCGACAAAGGGAAGCAAAGCAAAGAAGGGCCAGGAGAAGCAAAGCAAAACAGGGCCAGGGAAGACAAAGCAGAGCAAGGCAAAACAAAGCAAAGCAGCACAGGGGAAAAGCAAAGCGGTAGTTTTTGTCCTTTGGGGAATCGCGTGATGTCGCTTAGCGTCCTCGAAAACCTCACCCGACACCGTTCCCAGCCGAATAGCAGCAGCGGGACCCACCTGGAGGCTCGCGCTCGCCGGAGAGCGGCGGGGGATGCGGAACAGACGGTGCCGGGTGGCCAGCCCTCCTGCCCCCACCCTCCGGTTCCGAGGGGACAGTCGCCGGGCTACGGGGAGGCCAAGGTGCGCGTCGTCCGAGGGTTTATGCGTTCGTAAATACACACCGATCGACTCGTCGGCAAAATCGGCGGGACGGTCCGCAAAGGAAGCCTAGCGCAGCAAAGCAGAGCAGAGCGTTGCAGAGGAAAGCGGAGCGAGACAGAGCAAAGCCCCGCTAGCTAGGGGAAAGAAAGCGGAACGAAGAAAAGCAAAGTCAAGGAGGGCCAGGAAAAGCAAAACGAAGCAGGGGGCGAGAAAAACCAAAGCAAAGGAGGTCCAGGAAAAGAAAAGCGGCGTCATGAACACAAAGTAAAGCCAAACAGAGCAAAGCAGGGCCGGGAAAAGCAAAACAAAGAAGGACGAGAAAAACCCAAGCAAATGAGGTCCAGGAAAAGAAAAGAGGCGTCATGAATACGAAATAAAGCCAAACAAAGCAAGGCAGGGCCGGAAAAAGCAAAACAAAGAAGGGCGAGAAAAACCCAAGCAAAGGAGGTCCGCGAAAAGCAAAGAGGTGCCGGGAACGCAAAGCAAAGCAAAGCAGGTCCAGGGAAAGCTAAACAAAGAGGGACAGAGAAAAAAAAAAAAAAAAAAAATGCAGGGCCAAGGAAAGCAAGGCGATGCGGTGAATACAAAGCAGAGCAAAACAAAACAAAGCACGGCAAGGAAAAGCAAAGCAGACCAAGGCAAAGCAAAGCAGGTCCAGGGAAAGCTAAACAAAGAGGGACAGAGAAGAAAAAAAAAAAATGCAGGGCCAAGGAAAGCAAGGCGATGCGGTGAATACAAAGCAGAGCAAAACAAAACAAAGCACGGCAAGGAAAAGCAAAGCAGACCAAGGCAAAGCAAAGTAGCGTGAGGAAAAGCAAAGCAGGGCCAGGAAAGGCAAAGCAAAGGACTTTGAGGCGAGGCGAAGCACAGCAGTGGTAGGAGAAGCAAAGCAAAGCAGAGAAGAAAAAGCAAAGCTGCGCCAGGAATACGAAGCAAAGCTAAGCAAAGGAAAGCGTGGCCGGAAGAAGCAAAACGTAGCAGGGCCAGGGAAGGCAAAGCAGAGCAAGGCAAAGCAAAGCAAACCCTGCGAGGAAAAAGAAAGCCTTATCGGGCAAAGAAAAGTCAGGCAGGGCCAAGAAAAGCAAAACGAATCGGGGTCAGTAAAAACAAAGCAAAACAGGGCCGGGAAAAACAAAGCGGTGCCACGAATGCAAAGCAAAGCAAAGCAGGGCCAGGAAAAGCAAAGCAAAGAAAAACAGTGCTGTGAATACGAAACGTGTAGTTCCTTAGTGTCGTTCGAAATCGCAGCCCCCACCCGCCCCAGACGAATAGGAAGGGGCCCGTTGCCGGGTTACGGGGAGGCGGGCGTTCAAGAAGGCGAGGGTGTGGCAGCGGCCCCCGGTTGCTTCCGGCCGCCGGCCGCTCTGACATAAGAGGCTCCCGCTCGGTCACGAGCAGCTCGCCACCTGTGCGACTCGGTGTGGCTGGCTGCCCGGCCGGTTTGCTTTAGCTTTTTATCGTTATATAAACGATCGATAGATATTTAATATTACGTATACTACTTAAAAGTTATTACAAAAGAAAGTACTAAATAAGAGTAAATATATATATAACGAAAACATAATAAAAAGAGTAGTAGTAATAATAATAATAATCGTTGTCAGTTTCCCCCTTTACTTTTACGAATCGAGTAGTTACTTAGCGTCGTTCGCAACCCCCACCCTCCCCAGACGAATAGCAACGGGGCCCACCTGGCGGCTCGCCGGACAGCGGGGGCCACAGAATAGACCCGGCCCGGTGGCCAGATCCCTGTCCCCTCGTCCGCCAGTTCCGAGGGGACAGTCGCCAAGGTGGGGGGAGGTCAAGGTGTGCGTCTGAGGGTTTACGTGTTTCTAAATACACCGATCGACTCGTCGGCAAAATCGGTGGGACGGTCTGCAAAAGAAGCCTAGAGCAGCAAAGCAGAGCAGAGCAGAGCAATGCGGAGGAAAGCAGAGCAAGGCAAAGCAAAGCCCCGCTAGGGAAAAGAAAGTGGCATAAGGAAAAGCAAAGCACGGCCAGAAAAAACAAAGGAAAAAGGGTAAAAAAAAAAAAAAACCAAAACCCAAAAAACAAACAAACAAACAAAAAAAAACAAAGCAAAGTAGGGCCAGAAAAAGCAAAGCAAAGCATGGCCAGGAAAGGCAAAGCAGAGCAAAGCAGCACAAAGAAATACATAGCAGAGCCAGGAACACAAAGCAAAGCAAACAAAGGAAGGCATGGCCGGGGTGGGGGGGGGAGAAAAAAAAAAAAAATGAGGGCCAGGGAATGCAGAGCAAGGCAAAGCAAAGCAGAGCAAAGCAGCACAAAGAAATGCATAGCAGAGCCAGGAACACAAAGCAAAGCAAAACAAAGGAAGGCATGGCCGGAGGGGGGGGGGGGGGGGGGTCGGGGGGAGAAGGGGGGGGGGCGAAGAAAGAAAAAAAAAAAGAGGGCCAGGGAATGCAAAGCACAGCAATGCAAAACAAAGCAAAGCAGCACAAGACAAAGCAAAGCACTGTCTGGAATTCAAGGCAAAGTGAAGCAAAGTAAAAGAAAGCAGGGCCAGAAAAGGAAAGAAAAGCAGGGGTAAGAAAAGCAAAGCAAAGCATGGCCAGGAAAGGCAAATGACAGTAAGGCAAAGCAAAGCAGAGCAAAGTAGCACAAGGAAAAGCAAAGCAGGGCCAGGAAAGGCAAAGCAAAGGACTTTGAGGCAAGGCGAAGCACAGCAGGGGTAGGAGAAGCAAAGCAAAGCAGAGAAGAAAAAGCAAAGCTGCGCCAGGAATACGAAGCAAAGCTAAGCAAAGGAAAGCGTGGCCGGAAGAAGCAAAACGTAGCAGGGCCAGGGAAGGCAAAGCAGAGCAAGGCAAAGCAAAGCAAACCCTGCAAGGAAAAAGAAAGCCTTATCGGGCAAAGAAAAGTCAAGCAGGGCCAGGAAAAGCAAAACGAATCGGGGTCAGTAAAAACAAAGCAAAGCAGGGCCAGGAAATCAAAACAAAGAAGGGCGAGAAAAACCCAAGCAAAGGAGGTCCAGGAAAAGAAAAGCGGCGTCATGAATACGAAATAAAGCCAAACAAAGCAAGGCAGGGCCGGGAAAAGCAAAACAAAGAAGGGCGAGAAAAACCCAAGCAAAGGAGGTCCAGGAAAAGAAAAGAGGTGCCGCGAACGCAAAGCAAAGCAAAGCAGGTCCAGGGAAAGCTAAACAAAGAGGGACAGAGAAAAAAAAAATAAAAAAAAAATGCAGGGCCAAGGAAAGCAAGGCGATGCGGTGAATACAAAGCAGAGCAAAACAAAACAAAGCACGGCAAGGAAAAGCAAAGCAGACCAAGGCAAAGCAAAGTAGCACGAGGAAAAGCAAAGCAGGGCCAGGAAAGGCAAAGCAAAGGACTTTGAGGCGAGGCGAAGCACAGCAGGGGTAGGAGAAGCAAAGCAAAGCAGAGAAGAAAAAGCAAAGCGGCGCCAGGAATACGAAGCAAAGCTAAGCAAAGGAAAGCGTGGCCGGAAGAAGCAAAACGTAGCAGGGCCAGGGAAGGCAAAGCAGAGCAAGGCAAAGCAAAGCAAACCCTGCGAGGAAAAAGAAAGCCTTATCGGGCAAAGAAAAGTCAAGCAGGGCCAGGAAAAGCAAAACGAATCGGGGTCAGTAAAAACAAAGCAAAACAGGGCCGGGAAAAACAAAGCGGTGCCACGAATGCAAAGCAAAGCAAAGCAGGGCCAGGAAAAGCAAAGCAAAGAAAAACAGTGCTGTGAATACGAAACGTGTAGTTCCTTAGTGTCGTTCGAAATCGCACCCCCCACCCGCCCCAGACGAATAGGGAGGGGCCCGTTGCCGGGTTACGGGGAGGCGGGCGTTCAAGAAGGCGAGGGTGTGGCAGCGGCCCCCGGTTGCTTCCGGCCGCCGGCCGCTCTGACATAAGAGGCTCCCGCTCGGTCACGAGCAGCTCGCCACCTGTGCGACTCGCTGTGGCTGGCTGCCCGGCCGGTTTGCTTTAGCTTTTTATCGTTACATAAACGATCCATAGATATATAATATTATATATACTACTTAAGAGTTATTACAAAAGAAAGTACTAAATAAGAGTAAATATATATATAACGAAAACATAATAAAAAGAGTAGTAGTAATAATAATAATAATCGTTGTCTGTTTCCCCCTTTACTTTTAGGAATCACGTAGTTACTTAGCGTCGTTCGCAACCCCCACCCTCCCCAGACGAATAGCAACGGGGCCCACCTGGCGGCTCGCCGGACAGCGGGGGCCACAGAATAGACCCGGCCCGGTGGCCAGATCCCTGTCCCCTCGTCCGCCAGTTCCGAGGGGACAGTCGCCGAGGTGGGGGGAGGTCAAGGTGTGCGTCTGAGGGTTTACGTGTTTCTAAATACACCGATCGACTCGTCGGCAAAATCGGTGGGACGGTCTGCAAAAGGAGCCTAGAGCAGCAAAGCAGAGCAGAGCAGAGCAATGCGGAGGAAAGCAGAGCAAGGCAAAGCAAAGCCCCGCTAGGGAAAAGAAAGTGGCATAAGGAAAAGCAAAGCACGGCCAGAAAAAACAAAGGAAAAAGGGTAAAAAAAAAAAAAAACCAAAACCCAAAAAACAAACAAACAAACAAAAAAAAACAAAGCAAAGTAGGGCCAGAAAAAGCAAAGCAAAGCATGGCCAGGAAAGGCAAAGCAGAGCAAAGCAGCACAAAGAAATACATAGCAGAGCCAGGAACACAAAGCAAAGCAAACAAAGGAAGGCATGGCCGGGGTGGGGGGGGGAGAAAAAAAAAAAAAATGAGGGCCAGGGAATGCAGAGCAAGGCAAAGCAAAGCAGAGCAAAGCAGCACAAAGAAATGCATAGCAGAGCCAGGAACACAAAGCAAAGCAAAACAAAGGAAGGCATGGCCGGAGGGGGGGGGGGGGGGGGGTCGGGGGGAGAAGGGGGGGGGGCGAAGAAAGAAAAAAAAAAAGAGGGCCAGGGAATGCAAAGCACAGCAATGCAAAACAAAGCAAAGCAGCACAAGACAAAGCAAAGCACTGTCTGGAATTCAAGGCAAAGTGAAGCAAAGTAAAAGAAAGCAGGGCCAGAAAAGGAAAGAAAAGCAGGGGTAAGAAAAGCAAAGCAAAGCATGGCCAGGAAAGGCAAATGACAGTAAGGCAAAGCAAAGCAGAGCAAAGTAGCACAAGGAAAAGCAAAGCAGGGCCAGGAAAGGCAAAGCAAAGGACTTTGAGGCAAGGCGAAGCACAGCAGGGGTAGGAGAAGCAAAGCAAAGCAGAGAAGAAAAAGCAAAGCTGCGCCAGGAATACGAAGCAAAGCTAAGCAAAGGAAAGCGTGGCCGGAAGAAGCAAAACGTAGCAGGGCCAGGGAAGGCAAAGCAGAGCAAGGCAAAGCAAAGCAAACCCTGCAAGGAAAAAGAAAGCCTTATCGGGCAAAGAAAAGTCAAGCAGGGCCAGGAAAAGCAAAAGGAATCGGGGTCAGTAAAAACAAAGCAAAGCAGGGCCAGGAAATCAAAACAAAGAAGGGCGAGAAAAACCCAAGCAAAGGAGGTCCAGGAAAAGAAAAGCGGCGTCATGAATACGAAATAAAGCCAAACAAAGCAAGGCAGGGCCGGGAAAAGCAAAACAAAGAAGGGCGAGAAAAACCCAAGCAAAGGAGGTCCAGGAAAAGAAAAGAGGTGCCGCGAACGCAAAGCAAAGCAAAGCAGGTCCAGGGAAAGCTAAACAAAGAGGGACAGAGAAGAAAAAAAAAAAATGCAGGGCCAAGGAAAGCAAGGCGATGCGGTGAATACAAAGCAGAGCAAAACAAAACAAAGCACGGCAAGGAAAAGCAAAGCAGACCAAGGCAAAGCAAAGTAGCGTGAGGAAAAGCAAAGCAGGGCCAGGAAAGGCAAAGCAAAGGACTTTGAGGCGAGGCGAAGCACAGCAGTGGTAGGAGAAGCAAAGCAAAGCAGAGAAGAAAAAGCAAAGCTGCGCCAGGAATACGAAGCAAAGCTAAGCAAAGGAAAGCGTGGCCGGAAGAAGCAAAACGTAGCAGGGCCAGGGAAGGCAAAGCAGAGCAAGGCAAAGCAAAGCAAACCCTGCAAGGAAAAAGAAAGCCTTATCGGGCAAAGAAAAGTCAGGCAGGGCCAAGAAAAGCAAAACGAATCGGGGTCAGTAAAAACAAAGCAAAACAGGGCCGGGAAAAACAAAGCGGTGCCACGAATGCAAAGCAAAGCAAAGCAGGGCCAGGAAAAGCAAAGCAAAGAAAAACAGTGCTGTGAATACGAAACGTGTAGTTCCTTAGTGTCGTTCGAAATCGCACCCCCCACCCGCCCCAGACGAATAGGGAGGGGCCCGTTGCCGGGTTACGGGGAGGCGGGCGTTCAAGAAGGCGAGGGTGTGGCAGCGGCCCCCGGTTGCTTCCGGCCGCCGGCCGCTCTGACATAAGAGGCTCCCGCTCGGTCACGAGCAGCTCGCCACCTGTGCGACTCGCTGTGGCTGGCTGCCCGGCCGGTTTGCTTTAGCTTTTTATCGTTACATAAACGATCCATAGATATATAATATTATATATACTACTTAAGAGTTATTACAAAAGAAAGTACTAAATAAGAGTAAATATATATATAACGAAAACATAATAAAAAGAGTAGTAGTAATAATAATAATAATCGTTGTCTGTTTCCCCCTTTACTTTTAGGAATCACGTAGTTACTTAGCGTCGTTCGCAACCCCCACCCTCCCCAGACGAATAGCAACGGGGCCCACCTGGCGGCTCGCCGGACAGCGGGGGCCACAGAATAGACCCGGCCCGGTGGCCAGATCCCTGTCCCCTCGTCCGCCAGTTCCGAGGGGACAGTCGCCGAGGTGGGGGGAGGTCAAGGTGTGCGTCTGAGGGTTTACGTGTTTCTAAATACACCGATCGACTCGTCGGCAAAATCGGTGGGACGGTCTGCAAAAGGAGCCTAGAGCAGCAAAGCAGAGCAGAGCAGAGCAATGCGGAGGAAAGCAGAGCAAGGCAAAGCAAAGCCCCGCTAGGGAAAAGAAAGTGGCATAAGGAAAAGCAAAGCACGGCCAGAAAAAACAAAGGAAAAAGGGTAAAAAAAAAAAAAAACCAAAACCCAAAAAACAAACAAACAAACAAAAAAAAACAAAGCAAAGTAGGGCCAGAAAAAGCAAAGCAAAGCATGGCCAGGAAAGGCAAAGCAGAGCAAAGCAGCACAAAGAAATACATAGCAGAGCCAGGAACACAAAGCAAAGCAAACAAAGGAAGGCATGGCCGGGGTGGGGGGGGGAGAAAAAAAAAAAAAATGAGGGCCAGGGAATGCAGAGCAAGGCAAAGCAAAGCAGAGCAAAGCAGCACAAAGAAATGCATAGCAGAGCCAGGAACACAAAGCAAAGCAAAACAAAGG
Organism: Anser anser; assembly: GCF_964211835.1. Taxonomy (NCBI): domain Eukaryota; kingdom Metazoa; phylum Chordata; class Aves; order Anseriformes; family Anatidae; genus Anser; species Anser anser. Next base: position 83,632 of record NW_028154000.1, on the reverse strand, counting down.
AAGGCATGGCCGGAGGGGGGGGGGGGGGGGGGTCGGGGGGAGAAGGGGGGGGGGCGAAGAAAGAAAAAAAAAAAGAGGGCCAGGGAATGCAAAGCACAGCAATGCAAAACAAAGCAAAGCAGCACAAGACAAAGCAAAGCACTGTCTGGAATTCAAGGCAAAGTGAAGCAAAGTAAAAGAAAGCAGGGCCAGAAAAGGAAAGAAAAGCAGGGGTAAGAAAAGCAAAGCAAAGCATGGCCAGGAAAGGCAAATGACAGTAAGGCAAAGCAAAGCAGAGCAAAGTAGCACAAGGAAAAGCAAAGCAGGGCCAGGAAAGGCAAAGCAAAGGACTTTGAGGCAAGGCGAAGCACAGCAGGGGTAGGAGAAGCAAAGCAAAGCAGAGAAGAAAAAGCAAAGCTGCGCCAGGAATACGAAGCAAAGCTAAGCAAAGGAAAGCGTGGCCGGAAGAAGCAAAACGTAGCAGGGCCAGGGAAGGCAAAGCAGAGCAAGGCAAAGCAAAGCAAACCCTGCGAGGAAAAAGAAAGCCTTATCGGGCAAAGAAAAGTCAAGCAGGGCCAGGAAAAGCAAAAGGAATCGGGGTCAGTAAAAACAAAGCAAAGCAGGGCCAGGAAATCAAAACAAAGAAGGGCGAGAAAAACCCAAGCAAAGGAGGTCCAGGAAAAGAAAAGCGGCGTCATGAATACGAAATAAAGCCAAACAAAGCAAGGCAGGGCCGGGAAAAGCAAAACAAAGAAGGGCGAGAAAAACCCAAGCAAAGGAGGTCCAGGAAAAGAAAAGAGGTGCCGCGAACGCAAAGCAAAGCAAAGCAGGTCCAGGGAAAGCTAAACAAAGAGGGACAGAGAAGAAAAAAAAAAAATGCAGGGCCAAGGAAAGCAAGGCGATGCGGTGAATACAAAGCAGAGCAAAACAAAACAAAGCACGGCAAGGAAAAGCAAAGCAGACCAAGGCAAAGCAAAGTAGCGTGAGGAAAAGCAAAGCAGGGCCAGGAAAGGCAAAGCAAAGGACTTTGAGGCGAGGCGAAGCACAGCAGTGGTAGGAGAAGCAAAGCAAAGCAGAGAAGAAAAAGCAAAGCTGCGCCAGGAATACGAAGCAAAGCTAAGCAAAGGAAAGCGTGGCCGGAAGAAGCAAAACGTAGCAGGGCCAGGGAAGGCAAAGCAGAGCAAGGCAAAGCAAAGCAAACCCTGCAAGGAAAAAGAAAGCCTTATCGGGCAAAGAAAAGTCAGGCAGGGCCAAGAAAAGCAAAACGAATCGGGGTCAGTAAAAACAAAGCAAAACAGGGCCGGGAAAAACAAAGCGGTGCCACGAATGCAAAGCAAAGCAAAGCAGGGCCAGGAAAAGCAAAGCAAAGAAAAACAGTGCTGTGAATACGAAACGTGTAGTTCCTTAGTGTCGTTCGAAATCGCACCCCCCACCCGCCCCAGACGAATAGGGAGGGGCCCGTTGCCGGGTTACGGGGAGGCGGGCGTTCAAGAAGGCGAGGGTGTGGCAGCGGCCCCCGGTTGCTTCCGGCCGCCGGCCGCTCTGACATAAGAGGCTCCCGCTCGGTCACGAGCAGCTCGCCACCTGTGCGACTCGCTGTGGCTGGCTGCCCGGCCGGTTTGCTTTAGCTTTTTATCGTTACATAAACGATCCATAGATATATAATATTATATATACTACTTAAGAGTTATTACAAAAGAAAGTACTAAATAAGAGTAAATATATATATAACGAAAACATAATAAAAAGAGTAGTAGTAATAATAATAATAATCGTTGTCTGTTTCCCCCTTTACTTTTAGGAATCACGTAGTTACTTAGCGTCGTTCGCAACCCCCACCCTCCCCAGACGAATAGCAACGGGGCCCACCTGGCGGCTCGCCGGACAGCGGGGGCCACAGAATAGACCCGGCCCGGTGGCCAGATCCCTGTCCCCTCGTCCGCCAGTTCCGAGGGGACAGTCGCCGAGGTGGGGGGAGGTCAAGGTGTGCGTCTGAGGGTTTACGTGTTTCTAAATACACCGATCGACTCGTCGGCAAAATCGGTGGGACGGTCTGCAAAAGGAGCCTAGAGCAGCAAAGCAGAGCAGAGCAGAGCAATGCGGAGGAAAGCAGAGCAAGGCAAAGCAAAGCCCCGCTAGGGAAAAGAAAGTGGCATAAGGAAAAGCAAAGCACGGCCAGAAAAAACAAAGGAAAAAGGGTAAAAAAAAAAAAAAACCAAAACCCAAAAAACAAACAAACAAACAAAAAAAAACAAAGCAAAGTAGGGCCAGAAAAAGCAAAGCAAAGCATGGCCAGGAAAGGCAAAGCAGAGCAAAGCAGCACAAAGAAATACATAGCAGAGCCAGGAACACAAAGCAAAGCAAACAAAGGAAGGCATGGCCGGGGTGGGGGGGGGAGAAAAAAAAAAAAAATGAGGGCCAGGGAATGCAGAGCAAGGCAAAGCAAAGCAGAGCAAAGCAGCACAAAGAAATGCATAGCAGAGCCAGGAACACAAAGCAAAGCAAAACAAAGGAAGGCATGGCCGGAGGGGGGGGGGGGGGGGGGTCGGGGGGAGAAGGGGGGGGGGCGAAGAAAGAAAAAAAAAAAGAGGGCCAGGGAATGCAAAGCACAGCAATGCAAAACAAAGCAAAGCAGCACAAGACAAAGCAAAGCACTGTCTGGAATTCAAGGCAAAGTGAAGCAAAGTAAAAGAAAGCAGGGCCAGAAAAGGAAAGAAAAGCAGGGGTAAGAAAAGCAAAGCAAAGCATGGCCAGGAAAGGCAAATGACAGTAAGGCAAAGCAAAGCAGAGCAAAGTAGCACAAGGAAAAGCAAAGCAGGGCCAGGAAAGGCAAAGCAAAGGACTTTGAGGCAAGGCGAAGCACAGCAGGGGTAGGAGAAGCAAAGCAAAGCAGAGAAGAAAAAGCAAAGCTGCGCCAGGAATACGAAGCAAAGCTAAGCAAAGGAAAGCGTGGCCGGAAGAAGCAAAACGTAGCAGGGCCAGGGAAGGCAAAGCAGAGCAAGGCAAAGCAAAGCAAACCCTGCGAGGAAAAAGAAAGCCTTATCGGGCAAAGAAAAGTCAAGCAGGGCCAGGAAAAGCAAAAGGAATCGGGGTCAGTAAAAACAAAGCAAAGCAGGGCCAGGAAATCAAAACAAAGAAGGGCGAGAAAAACCCAAGCAAAGGAGGTCCAGGAAAAGAAAAGCGGCGTCATGAATACGAAATAAAGCCAAACAAAGCAAGGCAGGGCCGGGAAAAGCAAAACAAAGAAGGGCGAGAAAAACCCAAGCAAAGGAGGTCCAGGAAAAGAAAAGAGGTGCCGCGAACGCAAAGCAAAGCAAAGCAGGTCCAGGGAAAGCTAAACAAAGAGGGACAGAGAAGAAAAAAAAAAAATGCAGGGCCAAGGAAAGCAAGGCGATGCGGTGAATACAAAGCAGAGCAAAACAAAACAAAGCACGGCAAGGAAAAGCAAAGCAGACCAAGGCAAAGCAAAGTAGCGTGAGGAAAAGCAAAGCAGGGCCAGGAAAGGCAAAGCAAAGGACTTTGAGGCGAGGCGAAGCACAGCAGTGGTAGGAGAAGCAAAGCAAAGCAGAGAAGAAAAAGCAAAGCTGCGCCAGGAATACGAAGCAAAGCTAAGCAAAGGAAAGCGTGGCCGGAAGAAGCAAAACGTAGCAGGGCCAGGGAAGGCAAAGCAGAGCAAGGCAAAGCAAAGCAAACCCTGCAAGGAAAAAGAAAGCCTTATCGGGCAAAGAAAAGTCAGGCAGGGCCAAGAAAAGCAAAACGAATCGGGGTCAGTAAAAACAAAGCAAAACAGGGCCGGGAAAAACAAAGCGGTGCCACGAATGCAAAGCAAAGCAAAGCAGGGCCAGGAAAAGCAAAGCAAAGAAAAACAGTGCTGTGAATACGAAACGTGTAGTTCCTTAGTGTCGTTCGAAATCGCACCCCCCACCCGCCCCAGACGAATAGGGAGGGGCCCGTTGCCGGGTTACGGGGAGGCGGGCGTTCAAGAAGGCGAGGGTGTGGCAGCGGCCCCCGGTTGCTTCCGGCCGCCGGCCGCTCTGACATAAGAGGCTCCCGCTCGGTCACGAGCAGCTCGCCACCTGTGCGACTCGCTGTGGCTGGCTGCCCGGCCGGTTTGCTTTAGCTTTTTATCGTTACATAAACGATCCATAGATATATAATATTATATATACTACTTAAGAGTTATTACAAAAGAAAGTACTAAATAAGAGTAAATATATATATAACGAAAACATAATAAAAAGAGTAGTAGTAATAATAATAATAATCGTTGTCTGTTTCCCCCTTTACTTTTAGGAATCACGTAGTTACTTAGCGTCGTTCGCAACCCCCACCCTCCCCAGACGAATAGCAACGGGGCCCACCTGGCGGCTCGCCGGACAGCGGGGGCCACAGAATAGACCCGGCCCGGTGGCCAGATCCCTGTCCCCTCGTCCGCCAGTTCCGAGGGGACAGTCGCCGAGGTGGGGGGAGGTCAAGGTGTGCGTCTGAGGGTTTACGTGTTTCTAAATACACCGATCGACTCGTCGGCAAAATCGGTGGGACGGTCTGCAAAAGGAGCCTAGAGCAGCAAAGCAGAGCAGAGCAGAGCAATGCGGAGGAAAGCAGAGCAAGGCAAAGCAAAGCCCCGCTAGGGAAAAGAAAGTGGCATAAGGAAAAGCAAAGCACGGCCAGAAAAAACAAAGGAAAAAGGGTAAAAAAAAAAAAAAACCAAAACCCAAAAAACAAACAAACAAACAAAAAAAAACAAAGCAAAGTAGGGCCAGAAAAAGCAAAGCAAAGCATGGCCAGGAAAGGCAAAGCAGAGCAAAGCAGCACAAAGAAATACATAGCAGAGCCAGGAACACAAAGCAAAGCAAACAAAGGAAGGCATGGCCGGGGTGGGGGGGGGAGAAAAAAAAAAAAAATGAGGGCCAGGGAATGCAGAGCAAGGCAAAGCAAAGCAGAGCAAAGCAGCACAAAGAAATGCATAGCAGAGCCAGGAACACAAAGCAAAGCAAAACAAAGGAAGGCATGGCCGGAGGGGGGGGGGGGGGGGGGTCGGGGGGAGAAGGGGGGGGGGCGAAGAAAGAAAAAAAAAAAGAGGGCCAGGGAATGCAAAGCACAGCAATGCAAAACAAAGCAAAGCAGCACAAGACAAAGCAAAGCACTGTCTGGAATTCAAGGCAAAGTGAAGCAAAGTAAAAGAAAGCAGGGCCAGAAAAGGAAAGAAAAGCAGGGGTAAGAAAAGCAAAGCAAAGCATGGCCAGGAAAGGCAAATGACAGTAAGGCAAAGCAAAGCAGAGCAAAGTAGCACAAGGAAAAGCAAAGCAGGGCCAGGAAAGGCAAAGCAAAGGACTTTGAGGCAAGGCGAAGCACAGCAGGGGTAGGAGAAGCAAAGCAAAGCAGAGAAGAAAAAGCAAAGCTGCGCCAGGAATACGAAGCAAAGCTAAGCAAAGGAAAGCGTGGCCGGAAGAAGCAAAACGTAGCAGGGCCAGGGAAGGCAAAGCAGAGCAAGGCAAAGCAAAGCAAACCCTGCGAGGAAAAAGAAAGCCTTATCGGGCAAAGAAAAGTCAAGCAGGGCCAGGAAAAGCAAAAGGAATCGGGGTCAGTAAAAACAAAGCAAAGCAGGGCCAGGAAATCAAAACAAAGAAGGGCGAGAAAAACCCAAGCAAAGGAGGTCCAGGAAAAGAAAAGCGGCGTCATGAATACGAAATAAAGCCAAACAAAGCAAGGCAGGGCCGGGAAAAGCAAAACAAAGAAGGGCGAGAAAAACCCAAGCAAAGGAGGTCCAGGAAAAGAAAAGAGGTGCCGCGAACGCAAAGCAAAGCAAAGCAGGTCCAGGGAAAGCTAAACAAAGAGGGACAGAGAAGAAAAAAAAAAAATGCAGGGCCAAGGAAAGCAAGGCGATGCGGTGAATACAAAGCAGAGCAAAACAAAACAAAGCACGGCAAGGAAAAGCAAAGCAGACCAAGGCAAAGCAAAGTAGCGTGAGGAAAAGCAAAGCAGGGCCAGGAAAGGCAAAGCAAAGGACTTTGAGGCGAGGCGAAGCACAGCAGTGGTAGGAGAAGCAAAGCAAAGCAGAGAAGAAAAAGCAAAGCTGCGCCAGGAATACGAAGCAAAGCTAAGCAAAGGAAAGCGTGGCCGGAAGAAGCAAAACGTAGCAGGGCCAGGGAAGGCAAAGCAGAGCAAGGCAAAGCAAAGCAAACCCTGCAAGGAAAAAGAAAGCCTTATCGGGCAAAGAAAAGTCAGGCAGGGCCAAGAAAAGCAAAACGAATCGGGGTCAGTAAAAACAAAGCAAAACAGGGCCGGGAAAAACAAAGCGGTGCCACGAATGCAAAGCAAAGCAAAGCAGGGCCAGGAAAAGCAAAGCAAAGAAAAACAGTGCTGTGAATACGAAACGTGTAGTTCCTTAGTGTCGTTCGAAATCGCACCCCCCACCCGCCCCAGACGAATAGGGAGGGGCCCGTTGCCGGGTTACGGGGAGGCGGGCGTTCAAGAAGGCGAGGGTGTGGCAGCGGCCCCCGGTTGCTTCCGGCCGCCGGCCGCTCTGACATAAGAGGCTCCCGCTCGGTCACGAGCAGCTCGCCACCTGTGCGACTCGCTGTGGCTGGCTGCCCGGCCGGTTTGCTTTAGCTTTTTATCGTTACATAAACGATCCATAGATATATAATATTATATATACTACTTAAGAGTTATTACAAAAGAAAGTACTAAATAAGAGTAAATATATATATAACGAAAACATAATAAAAAGAGTAGTAGTAATAATAATAATAATCGTTGTCTGTTTCCCCCTTTACTTTTAGGAATCACGTAGTTACTTAGCGTCGTTCGCAACCCCCACCCTCCCCAGACGAATAGCAACGGGGCCCACCTGGCGGCTCGCCGGACAGCGGGGGCCACAGAATAGACCCGGCCCGGTGGCCAGATCCCTGTCCCCTCGTCCGCCAGTTCCGAGGGGACAGTCGCCGAGGTGGGGGGAGGTCAAGGTGTGCGTCTGAGGGTTTACGTGTTTCTAAATACACCGATCGACTCGTCGGCAAAATCGGTGGGACGGTCTGCAAAAGGAGCCTAGAGCAGCAAAGCAGAGCAGAGCAGAGCAATGCGGAGGAAAGCAGAGCAAGGCAAAGCAAAGCCCCGCTAGGGAAAAGAAAGTGGCATAAGGAAAAGCAAAGCACGGCCAGAAAAAACAAAGGAAAAAGGGTAAAAAAAAAAAAAAACCAAAACCCAAAAAACAAACAAACAAACAAAAAAAAACAAAGCAAAGTAGGGCCAGAAAAAGCAAAGCAAAGCATGGCCAGGAAAGGCAAAGCAGAGCAAAGCAGCACAAAGAAATACATAGCAGAGCCAGGAACACAAAGCAAAGCAAACAAAGGAAGGCATGGCCGGGGTGGGGGGGGGAGAAAAAAAAAAAAAATGAGGGCCAGGGAATGCAGAGCAAGGCAAAGCAAAGCAGAGCAAAGCAGCACAAAGAAATGCATAGCAGAGCCAGGAACACAAAGCAAAGCAAAACAAAGGAAGGCATGGCCGGAGGGGGGGGGGGGGGGGGGGTCGGGGGGAGAAGGGGGGGGGGCGAAGAAAGAAAAAAAAAAAGAGGGCCAGGGAATGCAAAGCACAGCAATGCAAAACAAAGCAAAGCAGCACAAGACAAAGCAAAGCACTGTCTGGAATTCAAGGCAAAGTGAAGCAAAGTAAAAGAAAGCAGGGCCAGAAAAGGAAAGAAAAGCAGGGGTAAGAAAAGCAAAGCAAAGCATGGCCAGGAAAGGCAAATGACAGTAAGGCAAAGCAAAGCAGAGCAAAGTAGCACAAGGAAAAGCAAAGCAGGGCCAGGAAAGGCAAAGCAAAGGACTTTGAGGCAAGGCGAAGCACAGCAGGGGTAGGAGAAGCAAAGCAAAGCAGAGAAGAAAAAGCAAAGCTGCGCCAGGAATACGAAGCAAAGCTAAGCAAAGGAAAGCGTGGCCGGAAGAAGCAAAACGTAGCAGGGCCAGGGAAGGCAAAGCAGAGCAAGGCAAAGCAAAGCAAACCCTGCGAGGAAAAAGAAAGCCTTATCGGGCAAAGAAAAGTCAAGCAGGGCCAGGAAAAGCAAAAGGAATCGGGGTCAGTAAAAACAAAGCAAAGCAGGGCCAGGAAATCAAAACAAAGAAGGGCGAGAAAAACCCAAGCAAAGGAGGTCCAGGAAAAGAAAAGCGGCGTCATGAATACGAAATAAAGCCAAACAAAGCAAGGCAGGGCCGGGAAAAGCAAAACAAAGAAGGGCGAGAAAAACCCAAGCAAAGGAGGTCCAGGAAAAGAAAAGAGGTGCCGCGAACGCAAAGCAAAGCAAAGCAGGTCCAGGGAAAGCTAAACAAAGAGGGACAGAGAAAAAAAAAATAAAAAAAAAATGCAGGGCCAAGGAAAGCAAGGCGATGCGGTGAATACAAAGCAGAGCAAAACAAAACAAAGCACGGCAAGGAAAAGCAAAGCAGACCAAGGCAAAGCAAAGTAGCACGAGGAAAAGCAAAGCAGGGCCAGGAAAGGCAAAGCAAAGGACTTTGAGGCGAGGCGAAGCACAGCAGGGGTAGGAGAAGCAAAGCAAAGCAGAGAAGAAAAAGCAAAGCGGCGCCAGGAATACGAAGCAAAGCTAAGCAAAGGAAAGCGTGGCCGGAAGAAGCAAAACGTAGCAGGGCCAGGGAAGGCAAAGCAGAGCAAGGCAAAGCAAAGCAAACCCTGCGAGGAAAAAGAAAGCCTTATCGGGCAAAGAAAAGTCAAGCAGGGCCAGGAAAAGCAAAACGAATCGGGGTCAGTAAAAACAAAGCAAAACAGGGCCGGGAAAAACAAAGCGGTGCCACGAATGCAAAGCAAAGCAAAGCAGGGCCAGGAAAAGCAAAGCAAAGAAAAACAGTGCTGTGAATACGAAACGTGTAGTTCCTTAGTGTCGTTCGAAATCGCACCCCCCACCCGCCCCAGACGAATAGGGAGGGGCCCGTTGCCGGGTTACGGGGAGGCGAGCGTTCAAGAAGGCGAGGGTGTGGCAGCGGCCCCCGGTTGCTTCCGGCCGCCGGCCGCTCTGACATAAGAGGCTCCCGCTCGGTCACGAGCAGCTCGCCACCTGTGCGACTCGGTGTGGCTGGCTGCCCGGCCGGTTTGCTTTAGCTTTTTATCGTTACATAAACGATCCATAGATATATAATATTATATATACTACTTAAGAGTTATTACAAAAGAAAGTACTAAATAAGAGTAAATATATATATAACGAAAACATAATAAAAAGAGTAGTAGTAATAATAATAATAATCGTTGTCTGTTTCCCCCTTTACTTTTAGGAATCACGTAGTTACTTAGCGTCGTTCGCAACCCCCACCCTCCCCAGACGAATAGCAACGGGGCCCACCTGGCGGCTCGCCGGACAGCGGGGGCCACAGAATAGACCCGGCCCGGTGGCCAGATCCCTGTCCCCTCGTCCGCCAGTTCCGAGGGGACAGTCGCCGAGGTGGGGGGAGGTCAAGGTGTGCGTCTGAGGGTTTACGTGTTTCTAAATACACCGATCGACTCGTCGGCAAAATCGGTGGGACGGTCTGCAAAAGGAGCCTAGAGCAGCAAAGCAGAGCAGAGCAGAGCAATGCGGAGGAAAGCAGAGCAAGGCAAAGCAAAGCCCCGCTAGGGAAAAGAAAGTGGCATAAGGAAAAGCAAAGCACGGCCAGAAAAAACAAAGGAAAAAGGGTAAAAAACAAACAAACAAACAAACAAAAAAAAAAAACAAAAAAACAAAACAAAGTAGGGCCAGAAAAAGCAAAGCAAAGCATGGCCAGGAAAGGCAAAGCAGAGCAAAGCAGCACAAAGAAATACATAGCAGAGCCAGGAACACAAAGCAAAGCAAACAAAGGAAGGCATGGCCGGGGTGGGGGGGGAGAAAAAAAAAAAAAATGAGGGCCAGGGAATGCAGAGCAAGGCAAAGCAAAGCAGAGCAAAGCAGCACAAAGAAATGCATAGCAGAGCCAGGAACACAAAGCAAAGCAAAACAAAGGAAGGCATGGTCGGGGGGGGGGGGGGGGGGGGGGGGGAGCGAAGAAAGAAAAAAAAAAAACGAGGGCCAGGGAATGCAAAGCACAGCAATGCAAAACAAAGCAAAGCAGCACAAGACAAAGCAAAGCACTGTCAGGAATTCAAGGCAAAGTGAAGCAAAGTAAAAGAAAGCAGGGCCAGAAAAGGAAAGAAAAGCAGGGGTAAGAAAAGCAAAGCAAAGCATGGCCAGGAAAGGCAAATGACAGTAAGGCAAAGCAGAGCAGAGCAAAGTAGCACAAGGAAAAGCAAAGCAGGGCCAGGAAAGGCAAAGCAAAGGACTTTGAGGCGAGGCGAAGCACAGCAGGGGTAGGAGAAGCAAAGCAAAGCAGAGAAGAAAAAGCAAAGCTGCGCCAGGAATACGAAGCAAAGCTAAGCAAAGGAAAGCGTGGCCGGAAGAAGCAAAACGTAGCAGGGCCAGGGAAGGCAAAGCAGAGCAAGGCAAAGCAAAGCAAACCCTGCGAGGAAAAAGAAAGCCTTATCGGGCAAAGAAAAGTCAAGCAGGGCCAGGAAAAGCAAAAGGAATCGGGGTCAGTAAAAACAAAGCAAAGCAGGGCCAGGAAATCAAAACAAAGAAGGGCGAGAAAAACCCAAGCAAAGGAGGTCCAGGAAAAGAAAAGCGGCGTCATGAATACGAAATAAAGCCAAACAAAGCAAGGCAGGGCCGGGAAAAGCAAAACAAAGAAGGGCGAGAAAAACCCAAGCAAAGGAGGTCCAGGAAAAGAAAAGAGGTGCCGCGAACGCAAAGCAAAGCAAAGCAGGTCCAGGGAAAGCTAAACAAAGAGGGACAGAGAAAAAAAAAATAAAAAAAAAATGCAGGGCCAAGGAAAGCAAGGCGATGCGGTGAATACAAAGCAGAGCAAAACAAAACAAAGCACGGCAAGGAAAAGCAAAGCAGACCAAGGCAAAGCAAAGTAGCACGAGGAAAAGCAAAGCAGGGCCAGGAAAGGCAAAGCAAAGGACTTTGAGGCGAGGCGAAGCACAGCAGGGGTAGGAGAAGCAAAGCAAAGCAGAGAAGAAAAAGCAAAGCGGCGCCAGGAATACGAAGCAAAGCTAAGCAAAGGAAAGCGTGGCCGGAAGAAGCAAAACGTAGCAGGGCCAGGGAAGGCAAAGCAGAGCAAGGCAAAGCAAAGCAAACCCTGCGAGGAAAAAGAAAGCCTTATCGGGCAAAGAAAAGTCAAGCAGGGCCAGGAAAAGCAAAACGAATCGGGGTCAGTAAAAACAAAGCAAAACAGGGCCGGGAAAAACAAAGCGGTGCCACGAATGCAAAGCAAAGCAAAGCAGGGCCAGGAAAAGCAAAGCAAAGAAAAACAGTGCTGTGAATACGAAACGTGTAGTTCCTTAGTGTCGTTCGAAATCGCACCCCCCACCCGCCCCAGACGAACAGGGAGGGGCCCGTTGCCGGGTTACGGGGAGGCGGGCGTTCAAGAAGGCGAGGGTGTGGCAGCGGCCCCCGGTTGCTTCCGGCCGCCGGCCGCTCTGACATAAGAGGCTCCCGCTCGGTCACGAGCAGCTCGCCACCTGTGCGACTCGGTGTGGCTGGCTGCCCGGCCGGTTTGCTTTAGCTTTTTATCGTTACATAAACGATCCATAGATATATAATATTATATATACTACTTAAGAGTTATTACAAAAGAAAGTACTAAATAAGAGTAAATATATATATAACGAAAACATAATAAAAAGAGTAGTAGTAATAATAATAATAATCGTTGTCTGTTTCCCCCTTTACTTTTAGGAATCACGTAGTTACTTAGCGTCGTTCGCAACCCCCACCCTCCCCAGACGAATAGCAACGGGGCCCACCTGGCGGCTCGCCGGACAGCGGGGGCCACAGAATAGACCCGGCCCGGTGGCCAGATCCCTGTCCCCTCGTCCGCCAGTTCCGAGGGGACAGTCGCCGAGGTGGGGGGAGGTCAAGGTGTGCGTCTGAGGGTTTACGTGTTTCTAAATACACCGATCGACTCGTCGGCAAAATCGGTGGGACGGTCTGCAAAAGGAGCCTAGAGCAGCAAAGCAGAGCAGAGCAGAGCAATGCGGAGGAAAGCAGAGCAAGGCAAAGCAAAGCCCCGCTAGGGAAAAGAAAGCGGCATAAGGAAAAGCAAAGCACGGCCAGAAAAAACAAAGGAAAAAGGGTAAAAAAAAAAAAAAAAAACAAAAAACAAACAAACAAACAAAAAAAAAACAAAACAAAGCAAAGTAGGGCCAGAAAAAGCAAAGCAAAGCATGGCCAGGAAAGGCAAAGCAGAGCAAAGCAGCACAAAGAAATACATAGCAGAGCCAGGAACACAAAGCAAAGCAAACAAAGGAAGGCATGGCCGGGGTGGGGGGGGAGAAAAAAAAAAAAAAATGAGGGCCAGGGAATGCAGAGCAAGGCAAAGCAAAGCAGAGCAAAGCAGCACAAAGAAATGCATAGCAGAGCCAGGAACACAAAGCAAAGCAAAACAAAGGAAGGCATGGCTGGGGGGGGGGGGGGGACGGGGGGGGGGGGGGGGGGACGGGGGGGGGAAGAAAGAAAAAAAAAAAAACGAGGGCCAGGGAATGCAAAGCACAGCAATGCAAAACAAAGCAAAGCAGCACAAGACAAAGCAAAGCACTGTCAGGAATTCAAGGCAAAGTGAAGCAAAGTAAAACAAAGCAGGGCCAGAAAAGGAAAGAAAAGCAGGGGTAAGAAAAGCAAAGCAAAGCATGGCCAGGAAAGGCAAATGACAGTAAGGCAAAGCAAAGCAGAGCAAAGTAGCACAAGGAAAAGCAAAGCAGGGCCAGGAAAGGCAAAGCAAAGGACTTTGAGGCGAGGCGAAGCACAGCAGGGGTAGGAGAAGCAAAGCAAAGCAGAGAAGAAAAAGCAAAGCTGCGCCAGGAGTACGAAGCAAAGCTAAGCAAAGGAAAGCGTGGCCGGAAGAAGCAAAACGTAGCAGGGCCAGGAAAGGCAAAGCAGAGCAAGGCAAAGCAAAGCAAACCCTGCAAGGAAAAAGAAAGCCTTATCGGGCAAAGAAAAGTCAAGCAGGGCCAGGAAAAGCAAAACGAATCGGGGTCAGTAAAAACAAAGCAAAACAGGGCCGGGAAAAACAAAGCGGTGCCACGAATGCAAAGCAAAGCAAAGCAGGGCCAGGAAAAGCAAAGCAAAGAAAAACAGTGCTGTGAATACGAAACGTGTAGTTCCTTAGTGTCGTCCGAAATCGCACCCCCCACCCGCCCCAGACGAATAGGGAGGGGCCCGTTGCCGGGTTACGGGGAGGCGGGCGTTCAAGAAGGCGAGGGTGTGGCAGCGGCCCCCGGTTGCTTCCGGCCGCCGGCCGCTCTGACATAAGAGGCTCCCGCTCGGTCACGAGCGGCTCGCCACCTGTGCGACTCGCTGTGGCTGGCTGCCCGGCCGGTTTGCTTTAGCTTTTTATCGTTACATAAACGATCCATAGATATATAATATTATATATACTACTTAAGAGTTATTACAAAAGAAAGTACTAAATAAGAGTAAATATATATATAACGAAAACATAATAAAAAGAGTAGTAGTAATAATAATCGTTGTCAGTTTCCCCCTTTACTTTTACGAATCGAGTAGTTACTTAGCGTCGTTCGCAACCCCCACCCTCCCCAGACGAATAGCAACGGGGCCCACCTGGCGGCTCGCCGGACAGCGGGGGCCACAGAATAGACCCGGCCCGGTGGCCAGATCCCTGTCCCCTCGTCCGCCAGTTCCGAGGGGACAGTCGCCGAGGTGGGGGGAGGTCAAGGTGTGCGTCTGAGGGTTTACGTGTTTCTAAATACACCGATCGACTCGTCGGCAAAATCGGTGGGACGGTCTGCAAAAGAAGCCTAGAGCAGCAAAGCAGAGCAGAGCAGAGCAATGCGGAGGAAAGCAGAGCAAGGCAAAGCAAAGCCCCGCTAGGGAAAAGAAAGTGGCATAAGGAAAAGCAAAGCACGGCCAGAAAAAACAAAGGAAAAAGGGTAAAAAAAAAAAAAAACCAAAACCCAAAAAACAAACAAACAAACAAAAAAAAACAAAGCAAAGTAGGGCCAGAAAAAGCAAAGCAAAGCATGGCCAGGAAAGGCAAAGCAGAGCAAAGCAGCACAAAGAAATGCATAGCAGAGCCAGGAACACAAAGCAAAGCAAACAAAGGAAGGCATGGCCGGGGTGGGGGGGGAGAAAAAAAAAAAAAATGAGGGCCAGGGAATGCAGAGCAAGGCAAAGCAAAGCAGAGCAAAGCAGCACAAAGAAATGCATAGCAGAGCCAGGAACACAAAGCAAAGCAAAACAAAGGAAGGCATGGTCGGGGGGGGGGGGGGGGGGGGGGGGGAGCGAAGAAAGAAAAAAAAAAAACGAGGGCCAGGGAATGCAAAGCACAGCAATGCAAAACAAAGCAAAGCAGCACAAGACAAAGCAAAGCACTGTCAGGAATTCAAGGCAAAGTGAAGCAAAGTAAAAGAAAGCAGGGCCAGAAAAGGAAAGAAAAGCAGGGGTAAGAAAAGCAAAGCAAAGCATGGCCAGGAAAGGCAAATGACAGTAAGGCAAAGCAGAGCAGAGCAAAGTAGCACAAGGAAAAGCAAAGCAGGGCCAGGAAAGGCAAAGCAAAGGACTTTGAGGCGAGGCGAAGCACAGCAGGGGTAGGAGAAGCAAAGCAAAGCAGAGAAGAAAAAGCAAAGCTGCGCCAGGAATACGAAGCAAAGCTAAGCAAAGGAAAGCGTGGCCGGAAGAAGCAAAACGTAGCAGGGCCAGGGAAGGCAAAGCAGAGCAAGGCAAAGCAAAGCAAACCCTGCGAGGAAAAAGAAAGCCTTATCGGGCAAAGAAAAGTCAAGCAGGGCCAGGAAAAGCAAAAGGAATCGGGGTCAGTAAAAACAAAGCAAAGCAGGGCCAGGAAATCAAAACAAAGAAGGGCGAGAAAAACCCAAGCAAAGGAGGTCCAGGAAAAGAAAAGCGGCGTCATGAATACGAAATAAAGCCAAACAAAGCAAGGCAGGGCCGGGAAAAGCAAAACAAAGAAGGGCGAGAAAAACCCAAGCAAAGGAGGTCCAGGAAAAGAAAAGAGGTGCCGCGAACGCAAAGCAAAGCAAAGCAGGTCCAGGGAAAGCTAAACAAAGAGGGACAGAGAAAAAAAAAATAAAAAAAAAATGCAGGGCCAAGGAAAGCAAGGCGATGCGGTGAATACAAAGCAGAGCAAAACAAAACAAAGCACGGCAAGGAAAAGCAAAGCAGACCAAGGCAAAGCAAAGTAGCACGAGGAAAAGCAAAGCAGGGCCAGGAAAGGCAAAGCAAAGGACTTTGAGGCGAGGCGAAGCACAGCAGGGGTAGGAGAAGCAAAGCAAAGCAGAGAAGAAAAAGCAAAGCGGCGCCAGGAATACGAAGCAAAGCTAAGCAAAGGAAAGCGTGGCCGGAAGAAGCAAAACGTAGCAGGGCCAGGGAAGGCAAAGCAGAGCAAGGCAAAGCAAAGCAAACCCTGCGAGGAAAAAGAAAGCCTTATCGGGCAAAGAAAAGTCAAGCAGGGCCAGGAAAAGCAAAACGAATCGGGGTCAGTAAAAACAAAGCAAAACAGGGCCGGGAAAAACAAAGCGGTGCCACGAATGCAAAGCAAAGCAAAGCAGGGCCAGGAAAAGCAAAGCAAAGAAAAACAGTGCTGTGAATACGAAACGTGTAGTTCCTTAGTGTCGTTCGAAATCGCACCCCCCACCCGCCCCAGACGAACAGGGAGGGGCCCGTTGCCGGGTTACGGGGAGGCGGGCGTTCAAGAAGGCGAGGGTGTGGCAGCGGCCCCCGGTTGCTTCCGGCCGCCGGCCGCTCTGACATAAGAGGCTCCCGCTCGGTCACGAGCAGCTCGCCACCTGTGCGACTCGGTGTGGCTGGCTGCCCGGCCGGTTTGCTTTAGCTTTTTATCGTTACATAAACGATCCATAGATATATAATATTATATATACTACTTAAGAGTTATTACAAAAGAAAGTACTAAATAAGAGTAAATATATATATAACGAAAACATAATAAAAAGAGTAGTAGTAATAATAATAATAATCGTTGTCTGTTTCCCCCTTTACTTTTAGGAATCACGTAGTTACTTAGCGTCGTTCGCAACCCCCACCCTCCCCAGACGAATAGCAACGGGGCCCACCTGGCGGCTCGCCGGACAGCGGGGGCCACAGAATAGACCCGGCCCGGTGGCCAGATCCCTGTCCCCTCGTCCGCCAGTTCCGAGGGGACAGTCGCCGAGGTGGGGGGAGGTCAAGGTGTGCGTCTGAGGGTTTACGTGTTTCTAAATACACCGATCGACTCGTCGGCAAAATCGGTGGGACGGTCTGCAAAAGGAGCCTAGAGCAGCAAAGCAGAGCAGAGCAGAGCAATGCGGAGGAAAGCAGAGCAAGGCAAAGCAAAGCCCCGCTAGGGAAAAGAAAGCGGCATAAGGAAAAGCAAAGCACGGCCAGAAAAAACAAAGGAAAAAGGGTAAAAAAAAAAAAAAAAAAACAAAAAACAAACAAACAAACAAAAAAAAAACAAAACAAAGCAAAGTAGGGCCAGAAAAAGCAAAGCAAAGCATGGCCAGGAAAGGCAAAGCAGAGCAAAGCAGCACAAAGAAATACATAGCAGAGCCAGGAACACAAAGCAAAGCAAACAAAGGAAGGCATGGCCGGGGTGGGGGGGGAGAAAAAAAAAAAAAAATGAGGGCCAGGGAATGCAGAGCAAGGCAAAGCAAAGCAGAGCAAAGCAGCACAAAGAAATGCATAGCAGAGCCAGGAACACAAAGCAAAGCAAAACAAAGGAAGGCATGGCTGGGGGGGGGGGGGGGACGGGGGGGGGGGGGGGGGGACGGGGGGGGGAAGAAAGAAAAAAAAAAAAACGAGGGCCAGGGAATGCAAAGCACAGCAATGCAAAACAAAGCAAAGCAGCACAAGACAAAGCAAAGCACTGTCAGGAATTCAAGGCAAAGTGAAGCAAAGTAAAACAAAGCAGGGCCAGAAAAGGAAAGAAAAGCAGGGGTAAGAAAAGCAAAGCAAAGCATGGCCAGGAAAGGCAAATGACAGTAAGGCAAAGCAAAGCAGAGCAAAGTAGCACAAGGAAAAGCAAAGCAGGGCCAGGAAAGGCAAAGCAAAGGACTTTGAGGCGAGGCGAAGCACAGCAGGGGTAGGAGAAGCAAAGCAAAGCAGAGAAGAAAAAGCAAAGCTGCGCCAGGAGTACGAAGCAAAGCTAAGCAAAGGAAAGCGTGGCCGGAAGAAGCAAAACGTAGCAGGGCCAGGAAAGGCAAAGCAGAGCAAGGCAAAGCAAAGCAAACCCTGCAAGGAAAAAGAAAGCCTTATCGGGCAAAGAAAAGTCAAGCAGGGCCAGGAAAAGCAAAACGAATCGGGGTCAGTAAAAACAAAGCAAAACAGGGCCGGGAAAAACAAAGCGGTGCCACGAATGCAAAGCAAAGCAAAGCAGGGCCAGGAAAAGCAAAGCAAAGAAAAACAGTGCTGTGAATACGAAACGTGTAGTTCCTTAGTGTCGTCCGAAATCGCACCCCCCACCCGCCCCAGACGAATAGGGAGGGGCCCGTTGCCGGGTTACGGGGAGGCGGGCGTTCAAGAAGGCGAGGGTGTGGCAGCGGCCCCCGGTTGCTTCCGGCCGCCGGCCGCTCTGACATAAGAGGCTCCCGCTCGGTCACGAGCGGCTCGCCACCTGTGCGACTCGCTGTGGCTGGCTGCCCGGCCGGTTTGCTTTAGCTTTTTATCGTTACATAAACGATCCATAGATATATAATATTATATATACTACTTAAGAGTTATTACAAAAGAAAGTACTAAATAAGAGTAAATATATATATAACGAAAACATAATAAAAAGAGTAGTAGTAATAATAATCGTTGTCAGTTTCCCCCTTTACTTTTACGAATCGAGTAGTTACTTAGCGTCGTTCGCAACCCCCACCCTCCCCAGACGAATAGCAACGGGGCCCACCTGGCGGCTCGCCGGACAGCGGGGGCCACAGAATAGACCCGGCCCGGTGGCCAGATCCCTGTCCCCTCGTCCGCCAGTTCCGAGGGGACAGTCGCCGAGGTGGGGGGAGGTCAAGGTGTGCGTCTGAGGGTTTACGTGTTTCTAAATACACCGATCGACTCGTCGGCAAAATCGGTGGGACGGTCTGCAAAAGAAGCCTAGAGCAGCAAAGCAGAGCAGAGCAGAGCAATGCGGAGGAAAGCAGAGCAAGGCAAAGCAAAGCCCCGCTAGGGAAAAGAAAGTGGCATAAGGAAAAGCAAAGCACGGCCAGAAAAAAACAAAGGAAAAAGGGTAAAAAAAAAACAACCGAACAAACAAAAAAACCAAAGCAAAGTAGGGCCAGAAAAAGCAAAGCAAAGCATGGCCAGGAAAGGCAAAGCAGAGCAAGGCAAAGCAAAGCAGAGCAAAACAGCACAAAGAAATGCATAGCAGAGCCAGGAACACAAAGCAAAGCAAAACAAAGGAAAGCATGGCGGGGGGGGGCGGTGGGGGGGGGGTTGGGGGGGGGGGAGGGGGAAGAAAAACAAAAATGAGGGCCAGGGAATGCAAAGCACAGCAATGCAAAACAAAGCAAAACAGCACAAGACAAAGCAAAGCACTGTCTGGAATTCAAGGCAAAGTGAAGCAAAGTAAAACAAAGCAGGGCCAGAAAAGGAAAGAAAAGCAGGGGTAAGAAAAGCAAAGCAAAGCATGGCCAGGAAAGGCAAATGACAGTAAGGCAAAGCAAAGCAGAGCAAAGTAGCACAAGGAAAAGCAAAGCAGGGCCAGGAAAGGCAAAGCAAAGGACTTTGAGGCGAGGCGAAGCACAGCAGGGGTAGGAGAAGCAAAGCAAAGCAGAGAAGAAAAAGCAAAGCTGCGCCAGGAATACGAAGCAAAGCTAAGCAAAGGAAAGCGTGGCCGGAAGAAGCAAAACGTAGCAGGGCCAGGGAAGGCAAAGCAGAGCAAGGCAAAGCAAAGCAAACCCTGCGAGGAAAAAGAAAGCCTTATCGGGCAAAGAAAAGTCAAGCAGGGCCAGGAAAAGCAAAACGAATCGGGGTCAGTAAAAACAAAGCAAAACAGGGCCGGGAAAAACAAAGCGGTGCCACGAATGCAAAGCAAAGCAAAGCAGGGCCAGGAAAAGCAAAGCAAAGAAAAACAGTGCTGTGAATACGAAACGTGTAGTTCCTTAGTGTCGTCCGAAATCGCACCCCCCACCCGCCCCAGACGAATAGGGAGGGGCCCGTTGCCGGGTTACGGGGAGGCGGGCGTTCAAGAAGGCGAGGGTGTGGCAGCGGCCCCCGGTTGCTTCCGGCCGCCGGCCGCTCTGACATAAGAGGCTCCCGCTCGGTCACGAGCAGCTCGCCACCTGTGCGACTCGGTGTGGCTGGCTGCCCGGCCGGTTTGCTTTAGCTTTTTATCGTTACATAAACGATCCATAGATATATAATATTATATATACTACTTAAGAGTTATTACAAAAGAAAGTACTAAATAAGAGTAAATATATATATAACGAAAACATAATAAAAAGAGTAGTAGTAATAATAATAATAATCGTTGTCTGTTTCCCCCTTTACTTTTAGGAATCACGTAGTTACTTAGCGTCGTTCGCAACCCCCACCCTCCCCAGACGAATAGCAACGGGGCCCACCTGGCGGCTCGCCGGACAGCGGGGGCCACAGAATAGACCCGGCCCGGTGGCCAGATCCCTGTCCCCTCGTCCGCCAGTTCCGAGGGGACAGTCGCCGAGGTGGGGGGAGGTCAAGGTGTGCGTCTGAGGGTTTACGTGTTTCTAAATACACCGATCGACTCGTCGGCAAAATCGGTGGGACGGTCTGCAAAAGGAGCCTAGAGCAGCAAAGCAGAGCAGAGCAGAGCAATGCGGAGGAAAGCAGAGCAAGGCAAAGCAAAGCCCCGCTAGGGAAAAGAAAGCGGCATAAGGAAAAGCAAAGCACGGCCAGAAAAAAACAAAGGAAAAAGGGTAAAAAAAAAAACAACCGAACAAACAAAAAAACCAAAGCAAAGTAGGGCCAGAAAAAGCAAAGCAAAGCATGGCCAGGAAAGGCAAAGCAGAGCAAGGCAAAGCAAAGCAGAGCAAAACAGCACAAAGAAATGCATAGCAGAGCCAGGAACACAAAGCAAAGCAAAACAAAGGAAAGCATGGCGGGGGGGGGGCGGGGGGGGGGGGTTGGGGGGGGGGGAGGGGGAAGAAAAACAAAAATGAGGGCCAGGGAATGCAAAGCACAGCAATGCAAAACAAAGCAAAGCAGCACAAGACAAAGCAAAGCACTGTCTGGAATTCAAGGCAAAGTGAAGCAAAGTAAAACAAAGCAGGGCCAGAAAAGGAAAGAAAAGCAGGGGTAAGAAAAGCAAAGCAAAGCATGGCCAGGGAAGGCAAATGACAGTAAGGCAAAGCAAAGCAGAGCAAAGTAGCACAAGCAAAAACAAAGCAGGGCCAGGAAAGGTAGAGCAAAGGAAAGAAAGAAATTGAGGCAAGGCGAAGCACAGCGGGGGTAGGAAAACAAAGCAACGTAGAGAAGGAAAAGAGAAGCAGTGCCAGGAATACAAAGCAAAGCTAAACAAAGGAAAGCGTGGCCTGAAAAAGCAAAAGAAAGCATGCGCAGGGAAGGCAAAGCAGAGAAAGGGAAAGCAAGGCAGCACGAGGAAAACTAAAACAGTGTCAAAGAGGGAAGGCAAAGTAAAGCAAAACCAAACAAAGCACGGCCAGAAAAGCAGAGCAAGGCAAAGGAAAGCGAAGCAAAGTAGCACGAGGAAAAGCAAAGCATTGCCAGGAAAGACAAAGCAAACGAACCAAAGCAAAGCAATCGGAGGCAAAGCAAAGCAAAGCAGGGGCAGGAACAGCAGAGGAAATGAGAGAAGGAAAAGCAAAAGTGTGCCCGGAAGAGCAGAGCAGAGCAAAGCAAAGCAGAGCAAGGAAAAACAAAGAGAAGCGAAGCAAATATAAGGAGCTGGCGGCCAGCCCTCCTGCCGGTTCCCAGTGTCTGCGGGGCAAAGACCGCAGGGCCCTCATGCCGGGTAGAGCTGGCGGCCAGACTCGGACGGTGGCTGTACCCTGCTCGCCCGCTCCCCGGCCTCCCTGACACCTCATAGTCCGCCGTGACAGCGGGCAAGAACCATGTCTTGCTTTACCTGTTTTTTTTTTTTTTTTTTTTTTTCCCCCTGCATTTATTTATTTATTTATTTATTCTTGCCTTCCATCCACTGTAGTTGTGGGAATCATGTATTTACTGATCGTCGTTCAAAACCTCACCCAACACCGTCCCCAGACGGGGAGCAGTGGGGACCGCCTAGCGGCGGGCCACACGGCTGGGGCCACAGAACTGACCATGTCGGGTGGCCGGGCCTGCTGCCCCCACCCTCGAGTTGCGAGGGGACAGTGTCCGGGCTGCGGGGAGGCCCAGCTGTGTGTCTGAGGGTTTATGCGTTCCTAAATATACCGATAGCCTCATTGGCAAAATCGTCGGGACAGTCTGCAAAGGAAGCCTAGAGCAACACAGGACAGCAGAGCAATGAAGAGGAAAGCCGAGCAAGGCAAAGCAAAGCAGTGCAAACTTGTACAAGGAAAGTCCCAGCAGTGCCAGGAACCGTAGAGCAAAGTAACGAAAGCAGTTTGAGGCGAGGTAAAGCACAGCAGGGGTAGGACAAGCAGAGCAGAGCAGAGAAAGTAAAACCAAGAGGTGCCAGGAATACGAAGCAAAGCAAAACAAAGGAAAGCGTGGCCTGAAAAAGCACGGACAGGAAAGGCAAAGCAGAGCAAGGCAAAGCAAAGCAGTGCAAACTCGTACAAGGAAAGTCCCAGCAGGGCCAGGAAAGGTAGAGCAAAGTAACGAAAGCAGTTGGAGGCAAGGCAAAGCAGAGCAGAGAAAGTAAAACCTAGAGGTGCCAGGAATACAAAGCGAAGCGAAGCAAGACAAAGGAAAGCGTGGCCTGAAAAAGCAAAAGAAAACACGGCCAGTGGAGGCAAAGCAGAGCAAGGCAAAGCAAAGCAGTGCAAACTCGTACAAGGAAAGACCCAGCAGTGCCAGGAAAGGTAGAGCAAAGTAAAGAAAGCAGTTTGAGGCGAGGCAAAGCACAGCAGGGGTAGGAAAAGCAAAGCAGAGCAGAGAAGGTAAAGCAAAGCCGTGGCAGGAATACAAAGCGAAGCAAAACAAAGGAAAGCATGGCCTGAAAAAGCATGGTCAGGAAAGGCAAAGCAGAGCAAGGCAAAGCGAAGCAGTGCAAACTTGTAAAAGGAAAGTCCCAGCAGTGCCAGGAAACGTAGAGCAATGTAAAGCAAGCTGTGTGAGGCGAGGCAAAGCACAGCAGGGGTAGGAAAAGCAAAGCAGAGCAGAGAAAGTAAAACCAAGAGGTGCCAGGAATACGAAGCGAAGCAAGACAAAGGAAAGCGTGGCCTGAAAAAGGGTGGCCAGGAAAGGCAAAGCAGAGCAAGGCAAAGCAAAGCAGTGCAAACTCGTACAAGGAAAGTCCCAGCAGTGCCAGGAAACGTAGAGCAAAGTAAAGAATGCAGTTTGATGCGAGGCAAAGCACAGCAGGGGTAGGAAAAGCAAAGCAGAGCAGAGAAAGTAAAACCAAGAGGTGCCAGGAATACGAAGCGAAGCAAGACAAAGGAAAGCATGGCCTGAAAAAGCATGGCCAGGAAAAGCAAAGCGCGGCCAGGAAAACCAAAGTAAAAAGGTCCAGAAATAAAACAAAGCAATGCAATGAATATATATCTAAATTAAAAAAAAAAAAAAAAAAGGCAAAAAAAACACCAAGCAAAGCAGGGCCAGGAAAAGCAAAGTAAAGCGTGTCCAGGAAAGGCAAAGCAGTGCAAGGCAGAGCAAAGCAAAGTGAAGTAGCACAAGGAAAAGGAAAGCAGTGCCAGGAAATGTAGAGCAAAAGGAAGAAAGCAGTTTGAGGAAGCAAGGCAAAGCACAGCAGGTGTAGGAAAAGCAAAGCAGAGCAGAGAAGGTAAAGCAAAGCCGTGGCAGGAATACAAAGCAAAGCAAAACAAAGGAAAGCGTGGCCTGAAAAAGCAAAAGAAAACATGGCCAGTGGAGGCAAACTAGAGCAAGGCAAAGCAAAGCAAAGCAAAGCGAAGTAGCACGAGGAAAAGCATAACATTGCCAGGAAAGACAAAGCAAACAAAGCAAAGCAAAGCAATCTGAGGCAAAGCAAAGCAAAGCAGGGGCAGGAACAGCAGAGGAAAGTAGAGAAGGAAAACCAAAAGTGTGCCCGGAAGAGCAGAGCAGAGCAAAGCAAAGCAGAGCAAGGAAAAAGAAAGAGAAGCGAAGCAAATGTAAGGAGCTGGCGGCCAGCCCTCCTGCCGGTTCCCAGTGTCTGCGGGGCAAAGACCGCAGGGCCCTCATGCCGGGTAGAGCTGGCGGCCAGACTCGGACGGTGGCTGTACCCTGCTCGCCCGCTCCCCGGGCTCCCTGACACCTCTTAGTCCGCCGTGACAGTGGGCAAGAACCATGTCTTGCTTTACCTGGTTTTATCTTTATTTATTTATTTATTTATTTATTTATTTATTGTTGCCTTCCATCCAATGTAGTTGTGGGAATCGTAGTTACTTACCGTCGTTCAAAACCTCACCCAACGCCGTCCCCAGACGAATAGCAGTGGGGCCCGCCTAGCGGCAGGCCACACGGCTGGGGCCACAGAACTGACCATGTCGGGTGGCCGGGCCTGCTGCCCCCACCCTCGAGTTGCGAGGGGACAGTGTCCGGGCTGCGGGGAGGCCCAGCTGTGTGTCTGAGGGTTTATGCGTTCCGAAATATACCGATAGCCTCATCGGCAAAATCGTCGGGACGGTCTGCAAAGGAAGCCTAGCGCAGCACAGGAGAGCAGAGAAATGAAGAGGAAAACCGAGCAAGGCAAAGCAAAGCAGTGCAAACTCGTACAAGGAAAGTCCCAGCAGTGCCAGGAAACGTAGAGCAGAGTAAAGAGAGCAGTTTGAGGCGAGGCAAAGCACAGCAGGGGTAGGAAAAGCAAAGCACAGCAGAGAAGGTAAAGCAAAGCCGTGGCAGGAAAACAAAGCGAAGCAAGACAAGGGAAAGCATGGCCTGAAAAAGCATGGTCAGGAAAGGCAACGCAGAGCAAGGCAAAGCGAAGCAGTGCAAGCTTGTACAAGGAAAGTCCCAGCAGTGCCAGGAAACGTAGAGCAAAGTAACGAAAGCAGTTGGAGGCGAGGCAAAGCACAGCAGGTGTAGGAAAAGCAAAGCAGAGCAGAGAAAGTAAAACCAAGAGGTGCCAGGAATAAAAGCAGAGCAAGACAAAGGAAAGCGTGGCCTGAAAAAGCATGGCCAGGAAAAGCAAAGCGCGGCGAGGAAAACCAAAGCAAAAAGGTCCAAAAATAAAACAAAGCAATGCAATGAATATGTATCTAAAGTAAAAAAAAAAAAAAAAAAAAAAAAAAAGGCAAAAAAGACAACAAGCAAAGCAGGGCCAGGAAAAGCAAAGTAAAGCGTGTCCAGGAAAGGCAAAGCAGTGCAAGGCAGAGCAAAGCAAAGTGAAGTAGCACAAGGAAAAGCAAAGCAGTGCCAGGAAAGACAGAGCAAACAAAGCAAAGCAAAGCAATCTGAGGCAAAGCAAAGCAAAGCAGGGGCAAGAAAAGCAGAGCAAAGTAGAGAAGGAAAAGCAAAAGTGTGCCCGGAAGAGCAGAGCAAAGCAAAGCAGAGCAAGGAAAAAGAAAGAGAAGCGAAGCAAATGTAAGGAGCTGGCGGCCAGCCCTCCTGCCGGTTCCCAGTGTCTGCGGGGCAAAGACCGCAGGGCCCTCATGCCGGGTAGAGCTGGCGGCCAGACTCGGACGGTGGCTGTACCCTGCTCGCCCGCTCCCCGGGCTCCCTGACACCTCTTAGTCCGCCGTGACAGTGGGCAAGAACCATGTCTTGCTTTACCTGGTTTTATCTTTATTTATTTATTTATTTATTGATTGTTGCCTTCCATCCAATGTAGTTGTGGGAATCATGTAGTTACTGATCGTCGTTCAAAACCTCACCCAACACCGTCCCCAGACGAATAGCAGTGGGGACCGCCTAGCGGCAGGCCACACGGCTGGGGCCACAGAACTGACCATGTCGGGTGGCCGGGCCTGCTGCCCCCACCCTCGAGTTGCGAGGGGACAGTGTCCGGGCTGCGGGGAGGCCCAGCTGTGTGTCTGAGGGTTTATGCGTTCCGAAATATACCGATCGCCTCATCGGCAAAATCGTCGGGACGGTCTGCAAAGGAAGCCTAGCGCAGCACAGGAGAGCAGAGAAATGAAGAGGAAAGCCGAGCAAGGCAAAGCAAAGCAGTGCAAACTTGTACAAGGAAAGTCCCAGCAGTGCCAGGTAACGTAGAGCAAAGTAAAGAAAGCAGTTGGAGGCGAGGCAAAGCAGAGCAGGGGTAGGAAAAGCAAAGCAGAGCAGAGAAAGTAAAACCAAGAGGTGCCAGGTATACGAAGCGAAGCAAGACAAAGGAAAGCGTGGCCTGAAAAAGCATGTCCCGGAAAGGCAAAGCAGAGCAAGGCAAAGCAAAGCAGTGCAAACTCGTACAAGGAAAGTCCCAGCAGTGCCAGGAAACGTAGAGCGAAGTAAGGAAAGCAGTTTGAGGCAAGGCAAAGCACTGCAGGTGTAGGAAAAGCAGAGCAGAGCAGAGAAAGTAAAACCAAGAAGTACCAGGAATAAAAGCAGAGCAAGACAAAGGAAAGCGTGGCCTGAAAAAGCATGTCCCGGAAAGGCAAAGCAGAGCAAGGCAAAGCAAAGCAGTGCAAACTTGTACAAGGAAAGTCCCAGCAGTGCCAGGAAACGTAGAGCAAAGTTACGAAAGCAGTTTGAGGCGAGGCAAAGCACAGCAGGGGTAGGAAAAGCAGAGCAGAGCAGAGAAAGTAAAACCAAGAGGTGCCAGGAATACGAAGCGAAGCAAGACAAAGGAAAGCGTGGCCTGAAAAAGCATGGCCAGGAAAGGCAAAGCAGAGCAAGGCAAAGCAAAGCAGTGCAAACTCGTACAAGGAAAGTCCCAGCAGGGCCAGGAAACGTAGAGCAAAGTAAAGAAAGCAGTTTGAGGCAAGGCAAAGCACAGCAGGGGTAGGAAAAGCAAAGCAGAGCAGAGAAAGTAAAACCAAGAGGTGCCAGGAATACAAAGCGAAGCAAGACAAAGGAAAGCATGGCCCGAAAATGCAGGGTCAGGAAAAGCAAAGTGCGGCCAGGAAAACCAAAGTAAAAAGGTCCAGAAATAAAACAAAGCAATGCAATGAATATATATCTAAAGTAAAAAAAAAAAAAAAAAAGGCAAAAAAAAAACCAAGCAAAGCATGGCCAGGAAAAGCAAAGTAAAGCGTGTCCAGGAAAGGCAAAGCAGTGCAAGGCAGAGCAAAGCAAAGGAAAGTAGCACAAGGAAAAGCAAAGCAGTGCCAGGAAATGTAGAGCAAAAGAAAGAAAGCAGTTTGAGGAGGCAAGGCAAAGCACAGCAGGGGTAGGAAAAGCAGAGCAGAGCAGAGAAAGTAAAACCAAGAGGTGCCTGGAATAAAAAGCAAAGCAAAACAAAGGAAAGCGTGGCCGGAAAAAGCACGGCCAGGAAAGGCAAAGCAGAGCAAGGCAAAGCGAAGCAGTGCAAACTCGTACAAGGAAAGTCCCAGCATTGCCAGGAAACCTAGAGAGAAGTAAGGAAAGCAGTTTGAGGCAAGGCAAAGCACTGCAGGGGTAGGAAAAGCAGAGCAGAGCAGAGAAAGTAAAACCAAGAGGTGCCAGGAATAAAAGCAGAGCAAGACAAAGGAAAGCGTGGCCTGAAAAAGCATGGCCAGGAAAAGCAAAGCGCGGCGAGGAAAACCAAAGCCAAAAGGTCCAAAAATAAAACAAAGCAATGCAATGAATATGTATCTAAAGTAAAAAAAAAAAAAATAATAAAAAAAAAAGGCAAAAAAGACAACAAGCAAAGCAGGGCCAGGAAAAGCAAAGTAAAGCGTGTCCAGGAAAGGCAAAGCGGTGCAAGGCAGAGCAAAGCAAAGGAAAGTAGCACAAGGAAAAGCAAAGCAGGGCCAGGAAATGTAGAGCAAAAGAAAGAAAGCAGTTTGAGGAGGCAAGGCAAAGCACAGCAGGGGTAGGAAAAACAGAGCAGAGCAGAGAAAGTAAAACCAAGAGGTGCCTGGAATAAAAAGCAAAGCAAAACAAAGGAAAGCGTGGCCTGAAAAAGCACGGCCAGGAAAGGCAAAGCAGAGCAAGGCAAAGCAAAGCAGTGCAAACTCGTACAAGGAAAGTCCCAGCAGGGCCAGGAAAGGTAGAGCAAAGTAACGAAAGCAGTTGGAGGCAAGGCAAAGCAGAGCAGAGAAAGTAAAACCTAGAGGTGCCAGGAATACAAAGCGAAGCGAAGCAAGACAAAGGAAAGCGTGGCCTGAAAAAGCAAAAGAAAACATGGCCAGTGGAGGCAAAGCAGAGCAAGGCAAAGCAAAGCAAAGCGAAGTAGCACGAGGAAAAGCAAAGCATTGCCAGGAAAGACAGAGCAAACAAAGCAAAGCAAAGCAATCTGAGGCAAAGCAAAGCAAAGCAGGGGCAAGAACAGCAGAGGAAAGTAGAGAAGGAAAAGCAAAAGTGTGCCCGGAAGAGCAGAGCAGAGCAAAGCAAAGCAGAGCAAGGAAAAACAAAGAGAAGCGAAGCAAATGTAAGGAGCTGGCGGCCAGCCCTCCTGCCGGTTCCCAGTGTCTGCGGGGCAAAGACCGCAGGGCCCTCATGCCGGGTAGAGCTGGCGGCCAGACTCGGATGGCTAAACAATATATAGGGGTGGCTGGCCGGGGTGGTGGGGCCGGCTGCTCGGGAATAGGCTGGGCATCGGTCAGCGGGTGGTGAGCAATTGCATTGTGCATCACTTGTTTTCTTACACATTATTATTGTTAATACTATTATCATTATCACTATTATTATTATTATTGTTATTATTATATTCCTTATATTCCTTATATTATTATATTCCTGTCTTAATAAACTGTCTTTATCTCAACTCACCGGCTTCACTTTCCCGTTTCTCTCCCCCATCCCAGAGAGGGAGGGGGGAGGGTGAGCGAACGACTGTGTGGTGTTTAGCTGCCAGCCGGGTTAAACCACAATGTGGCTGTACCCTGCTCGCCCGCTCCCCGGCCTCCCTGACACCTCATAGTCCGCCGTGACAGCGGGCAAGAACCATGTCTTGCTTTACCTGGTTTTATCTTTATTTATTTATTTATTTATTTATTGATTGTTGCCTTCCATCCAATGTAGTTGTGGGAATCATGTAGTTACTGATCGTCGTTCAAAACCTCACCCAACGCCGTCCCCAGACGAATAGCAGTGGGGACCGCCTAGCGGCAGGCCACACGGCTGGGGCCACAGAACTGACCATGTCGGGTGGCCGGGCCTGCTGCCCCCACCCTCGAGTTGCGAGGGGACAGTGTCCGGGCTGCGGGGAGGCCCAGCTGTGTGTCTGAGGGTTTATGCGTTCCGAAATATACCGATCGCCTCATCGGCAAAATCGTCGGGACGGTCTGCAAAGGAAGCCTAGCGCAGCACAGGAGAGCAGAGAAATGAAGAGGAAAGCCGAGCAACGCAAAGCAAAGCCCTGCTAGGGAAAAGAATGCGGCATAATGAAAAGAAATGACAAGCAGGGCCAGGCAAAGCAAAGCGCGGCCAGGAAAACCAAAGCCAAAAGGTCCAAAAATAAAACAAAGCAATAAAATGAATATGTATCTATATTAACAAAAAAAAAAAAAAAAAAAAAAAGAAGAAGAAGAAAAAAAGAAACAACAACAACAACAAAAAAAAAGCAAAGCAATCTGAGGCAAAGCAATCTGAGGCAAAGGAAAGCAAAGCAGGGGCGAGAACAGCAGAGGAACGCAGAGAAGGAAAAGCAAAACTGTGCCCGGAAGAGCAGAGCAAAGCAAAGCAAAGCAAGGAGAAACAAAGAGAAGCGAAGCAAATGCAAGGAGCTGGCGGCCAGCCCTCCTGCCGGTTCCCGGCGTCTGCGGGGCAAAGACCGCAGGGCCCTCATGCCGGGTACGGTCGGCAGTGCAAAGGGAAGAAATGCGAGACGAAGGAAAGCCTCGGAAGGAAAAGAAAGCCTTATCAGGAAAAGCAGAGTCAAGCAGGGTCAGGAAAAGCAACGCGTAGCAGTGGCAGGAGAAGCATATCGAAGCAAAACAGTGCTGTGAAAACGAAACGTGTAGTTGCTTAGCGTGGTGCAAAGTCGCTCCCCCCCAGCCCAACCCGCCCCAGGCGAATAGGGGCCGGTAGCCGGGCTACGGGGAGGCGGGTGTTCGAGAAGGCGAGCTCGCGGCCGCGGCCCCCGGTTGCCTCGGGCCGCCCGTCGCTCTGACGTCAGAGGCAAACGCCTGGCCGAGAACGGCGTCCGGGTCTACCCGGAAGCCGAAGGACGCATGCGCGCGCATGTCCAAAGGCGTCCGTCGGTCGGTCGGTCGGTCAAGCGATTCCCGAGTGGGTCCGCCCAGGCGAAAAGCACCGAAAAGTGCCGGAAAGGTGCGAAAAGGCCCGAAAAGGTCCGAAAAGGGCCGGAACGGCCCGTACGAAAAGCGAAGGAAGGCAGACCGACCGACGGCGTTCGGTCCCGGCCGGCGGGTCTGCCGGTGTCCTCCTGCGGTTGCCGCGTGTACCGCGTCCTCCTGTGGCCGCCTAGTCTCCCCGTGTCCTCCTGCGGCCGCCGGGTCTATGCGGTCGCCGTGTTTGCATAGCCCGTGGCGACCTGTAGGGGTCGCTGCAGCGGGGCCGGCCGCGAGAACGGCGTCGGGGTCTGCCCGGCACCGGCGGACGCGCGCGCGCACGTCCAAAGGCATCCGTCTGTCGGTCGGTCGCGCGGTTCCCGAGTGGGTCCGTCCACGCGAAAAGCAGCGAATAGCGCCGGAAAGGGCCGAAAAGGTCCGAAAAGGGCCGAAAAGGGCCGGAACGGCCCGTACGAAAAGCGAAGGAAGGCAGACCGACCGACGGCGTTCGGTCCCGGCCGGCGGGTCTGCCGGTGTCCTCCTGCGGTCGCCGGGTGTGCCGCGTCCTCCTGTGGCCGCCTAGTCTCCCCGTGTTCTCCTGCGGCCGCCAGGTCTACCGGGCCCCCCCGCGCCCCCTCGCGGCCGCCTGACGTACCCGTGTCCTCTCGCGGCCGCCAGGTCTACCCGGCCGCGGTCGCCATGTTTGCGTAGCCCGTGGCGACCTGTAGGGGTCGCTGCAGCGGGGCCGGCCGCGAGAACGGCGTCGGGGTCTGCCCGGCACCGACGGGCGCGCGCGCGCGCGCGCGCGTCCGAAGGCATCCGTCTGTCGGTCGGTCGCGCGGTTCCCGAGTGGGTCCGTCCACGCGAAAAGCATCGAAAAGCGCCGGAAAGGTCCGAAAAGGCCCGAAAAGTTCCGAAAAGGGCCGGAACGGCCCGTGCGAAAAGCGAAGGAAGGCAGACCGACGGCGTTCGGTCCCGGCCGGCGGGTCTCCCCGTGTCCTCCCGCGGTCGGGAGGTGTACCGTGTCCCCCTGTGGCCGCCTGGTCTACCCGTGTCCTACCGAGGGCGCCCCGTCTGCCCGCCTGGAGGAGGTCGCTGACGGTCGGGCTGTGGGAACGGCGGCCACGTCTACCCTGACTCGGACGGGACTTGGCGGCGTGCCGTGGGGCTAGCGGTAGATGAGTAGGTCGTGAGACGGCTCGGAAGGTGTCGTAGGCGTCGCTGTTTCTTTCTGCCTCCAGTTACGTCGAGGTAAAAGTCGGTTGCTCTCGGGTGCCTCGCTGCGGGTCTCTTGAAAAGGTCTTGGAGCTTTTCGGGGGCGGTGACTTTTGTGTCCGTCTATAGGAGAGAGCGGGGACTCTGCTCCTGAAGCGGTGCTGAGCGAGCACTTGCGGCTGGGGGAGCCGGCGCACGAAAAGGGGTCGCGCGGCGTCGGTGGCGGCGTGGGCTCGGGGGTCGGTTCTGTCGACTGGTCAACCTTAGCTGCCTGCCGACTCCCTCCCGCCCCCCCCCTCGCCCCGCCGGGCAGCGAGAAGCGGTCTCGCGCGCGCGAGTCGCTGGGAAAAGAAAGAGCTGTGGAGAAAAGCGGCGGGAAGCCGGCGGGTGGTCCGCCGGCGCACGAACGCTGAGCGTCCGGGGGCGTCCCCGGCGGCTTTCACCGGTCCCGGAGGCTCGGAAGGCGAAGGGGGGACCGGGCGGCGCGGATTGGCACGGCCGAGGCGGCGGCGCCTCCGCTTGCCGACGATGCACCTCA
>NW_028154000.1:0-40000 GCF_964211835.1 Anser anser | reverse complement strand
GGTGGCCAGCCCTCCTGCCCCCACCCTCCGGTTCCGAGGGGACAGTCGCCGGGCTACGGGGAGGCCAAGGTGCGCGTCGTCCGAGGGTTTATGCGTTCGTAAATACACACCGATCGACTCGTCGGCAAAATCGGCGGGACGGTCCGCAAAGGAAGCCTAGCGCAGCAAAGCAGAGCAGAGCGTTGCAGAGGAAAGCGGAGCGAGACAGAGCAAAGCCCCGCTAGCTAGGGGAAAGAAAGCGGAACGAAGAAAAGCAAAGTCAAGGAGGGCCAGGAAAAGCAAAACGAAGCAGGGGGCGAGAAAAACCAAAGCAAAGGAGGTCCAGGAAAAGAAAAGCGGCGTCATGAACACAAAGTAAAGCCAAACAGAGCAAAGCAGGGCCGGGAAAAGCAAAACAAAGAAGGACGAGAAAAACCCAAGCAAATGAGGTCCAGGAAAAGAAAAGAGGCGTCATGAATACGAAATAAAGCCAAACAAAGCAAGGCAGGGCCGGAAAAAGCAAAACAAAGAAGGGCGAGAAAAACCCAAGCAAAGGAGGTCCGCGAAAAGCAAAGAGGTGCCGGGAACGCAAAGCAAAGCAAAGCAGGTCCAGGGAAAGCTAAACAAAGAGGGACAGAGAAAAAAAAAAAAAAAAAAAATGCAGGGCCAAGGAAAGCAAGGCGATGCGGTGAATACAAAGCAGAGCAAAACAAAACAAAGCACGGCAAGGAAAAGCAAAGCAGACCAAGGCAAAGCAAAGCAGGTCCAGGGAAAGCTAAACAAAGAGGGACAGAGAAGAAAAAAAAAAAATGCAGGGCCAAGGAAAGCAAGGCGATGCGGTGAATACAAAGCAGAGCAAAACAAAACAAAGCACGGCAAGGAAAAGCAAAGCAGACCAAGGCAAAGCAAAGTAGCGTGAGGAAAAGCAAAGCAGGGCCAGGAAAGGCAAAGCAAAGGACTTTGAGGCGAGGCGAAGCACAGCAGTGGTAGGAGAAGCAAAGCAAAGCAGAGAAGAAAAAGCAAAGCTGCGCCAGGAATACGAAGCAAAGCTAAGCAAAGGAAAGCGTGGCCGGAAGAAGCAAAACGTAGCAGGGCCAGGGAAGGCAAAGCAGAGCAAGGCAAAGCAAAGCAAACCCTGCGAGGAAAAAGAAAGC
This sequence comes from Anser anser, assembly GCF_964211835.1. Classification (NCBI taxonomy): domain Eukaryota; kingdom Metazoa; phylum Chordata; class Aves; order Anseriformes; family Anatidae; genus Anser; species Anser anser. Next base: position 38,867 of record NW_028154000.1, on the reverse strand, counting down.
CTTATCGGGCAAAGAAAAGTCAGGCAGGGCCAAGAAAAGCAAAACGAATCGGGGTCAGTAAAAACAAAGCAAAACAGGGCCGGGAAAAACAAAGCGGTGCCACGAATGCAAAGCAAAGCAAAGCAGGGCCAGGAAAAGCAAAGCAAAGAAAAACAGTGCTGTGAATACGAAACGTGTAGTTCCTTAGTGTCGTTCGAAATCGCAGCCCCCACCCGCCCCAGACGAATAGGAAGGGGCCCGTTGCCGGGTTACGGGGAGGCGGGCGTTCAAGAAGGCGAGGGTGTGGCAGCGGCCCCCGGTTGCTTCCGGCCGCCGGCCGCTCTGACATAAGAGGCTCCCGCTCGGTCACGAGCAGCTCGCCACCTGTGCGACTCGGTGTGGCTGGCTGCCCGGCCGGTTTGCTTTAGCTTTTTATCGTTATATAAACGATCGATAGATATTTAATATTACGTATACTACTTAAAAGTTATTACAAAAGAAAGTACTAAATAAGAGTAAATATATATATAACGAAAACATAATAAAAAGAGTAGTAGTAATAATAATAATAATCGTTGTCAGTTTCCCCCTTTACTTTTACGAATCGAGTAGTTACTTAGCGTCGTTCGCAACCCCCACCCTCCCCAGACGAATAGCAACGGGGCCCACCTGGCGGCTCGCCGGACAGCGGGGGCCACAGAATAGACCCGGCCCGGTGGCCAGATCCCTGTCCCCTCGTCCGCCAGTTCCGAGGGGACAGTCGCCAAGGTGGGGGGAGGTCAAGGTGTGCGTCTGAGGGTTTACGTGTTTCTAAATACACCGATCGACTCGTCGGCAAAATCGGTGGGACGGTCTGCAAAAGAAGCCTAGAGCAGCAAAGCAGAGCAGAGCAGAGCAATGCGGAGGAAAGCAGAGCAAGGCAAAGCAAAGCCCCGCTAGGGAAAAGAAAGTGGCATAAGGAAAAGCAAAGCACGGCCAGAAAAAACAAAGGAAAAAGGGTAAAAAAAAAAAAAACCAAAACCCAAAAAACAAACAAACAAACAAAAAAAAACAAAGCAAAGTAGGGCCAGAAAAAGCAAAGCAAAGCATGGCCAGGAAAGGCAAAGCAGAGCAAAGCAGCACAAAGAAATACATAGCAGAGCCAGGAACACAAAGCAAAGCAAACAAAGGAAGGCATGGCCGGGGTGGGGGGGGGAGAAAAAAAAAAAAAATGAGGGCCAGGGAATGCAGAGCAAGGCAAAGCAAAGCAGAGCAAAGCAGCACAAAGAAATGCATAGCAGAGCCAGGAACACAAAGCAAAGCAAAACAAAGGAAGGCATGGCCGGAGGGGGGGGGGGGGGGGGGGTCGGGGGGAGAAGGGGGGGGGGCGAAGAAAGAAAAAAAAAAAGAGGGCCAGGGAATGCAAAGCACAGCAATGCAAAACAAAGCAAAGCAGCACAAGACAAAGCAAAGCACTGTCTGGAATTCAAGGCAAAGTGAAGCAAAGTAAAAGAAAGCAGGGCCAGAAAAGGAAAGAAAAGCAGGGGTAAGAAAAGCAAAGCAAAGCATGGCCAGGAAAGGCAAATGACAGTAAGGCAAAGCAAAGCAGAGCAAAGTAGCACAAGGAAAAGCAAAGCAGGGCCAGGAAAGGCAAAGCAAAGGACTTTGAGGCAAGGCGAAGCACAGCAGGGGTAGGAGAAGCAAAGCAAAGCAGAGAAGAAAAAGCAAAGCTGCGCCAGGAATACGAAGCAAAGCTAAGCAAAGGAAAGCGTGGCCGGAAGAAGCAAAACGTAGCAGGGCCAGGGAAGGCAAAGCAGAGCAAGGCAAAGCAAAGCAAACCCTGCGAGGAAAAAGAAAGCCTTATCGGGCAAAGAAAAGTCAAGCAGGGCCAGGAAAAGCAAAAGGAATCGGGGTCAGTAAAAACAAAGCAAAGCAGGGCCAGGAAATCAAAACAAAGAAGGGCGAGAAAAACCCAAGCAAAGGAGGTCCAGGAAAAGAAAAGCGGCGTCATGAATACGAAATAAAGCCAAACAAAGCAAGGCAGGGCCGGGAAAAGCAAAACAAAGAAGGGCGAGAAAAACCCAAGCAAAGGAGGTCCAGGAAAAGAAAAGAGGTGCCGCGAACGCAAAGCAAAGCAAAGCAGGTCCAGGGAAAGCTAAACAAAGAGGGACAGAGAAGAAAAAAAAAAAATGCAGGGCCAAGGAAAGCAAGGCGATGCGGTGAATACAAAGCAGAGCAAAACAAAACAAAGCACGGCAAGGAAAAGCAAAGCAGACCAAGGCAAAGCAAAGTAGCGTGAGGAAAAGCAAAGCAGGGCCAGGAAAGGCAAAGCAAAGGACTTTGAGGCGAGGCGAAGCACAGCAGTGGTAGGAGAAGCAAAGCAAAGCAGAGAAGAAAAAGCAAAGCTGCGCCAGGAATACGAAGCAAAGCTAAGCAAAGGAAAGCGTGGCCGGAAGAAGCAAAACGTAGCAGGGCCAGGGAAGGCAAAGCAGAGCAAGGCAAAGCAAAGCAAACCCTGCAAGGAAAAAGAAAGCCTTATCGGGCAAAGAAAAGTCAGGCAGGGCCAAGAAAAGCAAAACGAATCGGGGTCAGTAAAAACAAAGCAAAACAGGGCCGGGAAAAACAAAGCGGTGCCACGAATGCAAAGCAAAGCAAAGCAGGGCCAGGAAAAGCAAAGCAAAGAAAAACAGTGCTGTGAATACGAAACGTGTAGTTCCTTAGTGTCGTTCGAAATCGCACCCCCCACCCGCCCCAGACGAATAGGGAGGGGCCCGTTGCCGGGTTACGGGGAGGCGGGCGTTCAAGAAGGCGAGGGTGTGGCAGCGGCCCCCGGTTGCTTCCGGCCGCCGGCCGCTCTGACATAAGAGGCTCCCGCTCGGTCACGAGCAGCTCGCCACCTGTGCGACTCGCTGTGGCTGGCTGCCCGGCCGGTTTGCTTTAGCTTTTTATCGTTACATAAACGATCCATAGATATATAATATTATATATACTACTTAAGAGTTATTACAAAAGAAAGTACTAAATAAGAGTAAATATATATATAACGAAAACATAATAAAAAGAGTAGTAGTAATAATAATAATAATCGTTGTCTGTTTCCCCCTTTACTTTTAGGAATCACGTAGTTACTTAGCGTCGTTCGCAACCCCCACCCTCCCCAGACGAATAGCAACGGGGCCCACCTGGCGGCTCGCCGGACAGCGGGGGCCACAGAATAGACCCGGCCCGGTGGCCAGATCCCTGTCCCCTCGTCCGCCAGTTCCGAGGGGACAGTCGCCGAGGTGGGGGGAGGTCAAGGTGTGCGTCTGAGGGTTTACGTGTTTCTAAATACACCGATCGACTCGTCGGCAAAATCGGTGGGACGGTCTGCAAAAGGAGCCTAGAGCAGCAAAGCAGAGCAGAGCAGAGCAATGCGGAGGAAAGCAGAGCAAGGCAAAGCAAAGCCCCGCTAGGGAAAAGAAAGTGGCATAAGGAAAAGCAAAGCACGGCCAGAAAAAACAAAGGAAAAAGGGTAAAAAAAAAAAAAAACCAAAACCCAAAAAACAAACAAACAAACAAAAAAAAACAAAGCAAAGTAGGGCCAGAAAAAGCAAAGCAAAGCATGGCCAGGAAAGGCAAAGCAGAGCAAAGCAGCACAAAGAAATACATAGCAGAGCCAGGAACACAAAGCAAAGCAAACAAAGGAAGGCATGGCCGGGGTGGGGGGGGGAGAAAAAAAAAAAAAATGAGGGCCAGGGAATGCAGAGCAAGGCAAAGCAAAGCAGAGCAAAGCAGCACAAAGAAATGCATAGCAGAGCCAGGAACACAAAGCAAAGCAAAACAAAGGAAGGCATGGCCGGAGGGGGGGGGGGGGGGGGGTCGGGGGGAGAAGGGGGGGGGGCGAAGAAAGAAAAAAAAAAAGAGGGCCAGGGAATGCAAAGCACAGCAATGCAAAACAAAGCAAAGCAGCACAAGACAAAGCAAAGCACTGTCTGGAATTCAAGGCAAAGTGAAGCAAAGTAAAAGAAAGCAGGGCCAGAAAAGGAAAGAAAAGCAGGGGTAAGAAAAGCAAAGCAAAGCATGGCCAGGAAAGGCAAATGACAGTAAGGCAAAGCAAAGCAGAGCAAAGTAGCACAAGGAAAAGCAAAGCAGGGCCAGGAAAGGCAAAGCAAAGGACTTTGAGGCAAGGCGAAGCACAGCAGGGGTAGGAGAAGCAAAGCAAAGCAGAGAAGAAAAAGCAAAGCTGCGCCAGGAATACGAAGCAAAGCTAAGCAAAGGAAAGCGTGGCCGGAAGAAGCAAAACGTAGCAGGGCCAGGGAAGGCAAAGCAGAGCAAGGCAAAGCAAAGCAAACCCTGCGAGGAAAAAGAAAGCCTTATCGGGCAAAGAAAAGTCAAGCAGGGCCAGGAAAAGCAAAAGGAATCGGGGTCAGTAAAAACAAAGCAAAGCAGGGCCAGGAAATCAAAACAAAGAAGGGCGAGAAAAACCCAAGCAAAGGAGGTCCAGGAAAAGAAAAGCGGCGTCATGAATACGAAATAAAGCCAAACAAAGCAAGGCAGGGCCGGGAAAAGCAAAACAAAGAAGGGCGAGAAAAACCCAAGCAAAGGAGGTCCAGGAAAAGAAAAGAGGTGCCGCGAACGCAAAGCAAAGCAAAGCAGGTCCAGGGAAAGCTAAACAAAGAGGGACAGAGAAGAAAAAAAAAAAATGCAGGGCCAAGGAAAGCAAGGCGATGCGGTGAATACAAAGCAGAGCAAAACAAAACAAAGCACGGCAAGGAAAAGCAAAGCAGACCAAGGCAAAGCAAAGTAGCGTGAGGAAAAGCAAAGCAGGGCCAGGAAAGGCAAAGCAAAGGACTTTGAGGCGAGGCGAAGCACAGCAGTGGTAGGAGAAGCAAAGCAAAGCAGAGAAGAAAAAGCAAAGCTGCGCCAGGAATACGAAGCAAAGCTAAGCAAAGGAAAGCGTGGCCGGAAGAAGCAAAACGTAGCAGGGCCAGGGAAGGCAAAGCAGAGCAAGGCAAAGCAAAGCAAACCCTGCAAGGAAAAAGAAAGCCTTATCGGGCAAAGAAAAGTCAGGCAGGGCCAAGAAAAGCAAAACGAATCGGGGTCAGTAAAAACAAAGCAAAACAGGGCCGGGAAAAACAAAGCGGTGCCACGAATGCAAAGCAAAGCAAAGCAGGGCCAGGAAAAGCAAAGCAAAGAAAAACAGTGCTGTGAATACGAAACGTGTAGTTCCTTAGTGTCGTTCGAAATCGCACCCCCCACCCGCCCCAGACGAATAGGGAGGGGCCCGTTGCCGGGTTACGGGGAGGCGGGCGTTCAAGAAGGCGAGGGTGTGGCAGCGGCCCCCGGTTGCTTCCGGCCGCCGGCCGCTCTGACATAAGAGGCTCCCGCTCGGTCACGAGCAGCTCGCCACCTGTGCGACTCGCTGTGGCTGGCTGCCCGGCCGGTTTGCTTTAGCTTTTTATCGTTACATAAACGATCCATAGATATATAATATTATATATACTACTTAAGAGTTATTACAAAAGAAAGTACTAAATAAGAGTAAATATATATATAACGAAAACATAATAAAAAGAGTAGTAGTAATAATAATAATAATCGTTGTCTGTTTCCCCCTTTACTTTTAGGAATCACGTAGTTACTTAGCGTCGTTCGCAACCCCCACCCTCCCCAGACGAATAGCAACGGGGCCCACCTGGCGGCTCGCCGGACAGCGGGGGCCACAGAATAGACCCGGCCCGGTGGCCAGATCCCTGTCCCCTCGTCCGCCAGTTCCGAGGGGACAGTCGCCGAGGTGGGGGGAGGTCAAGGTGTGCGTCTGAGGGTTTACGTGTTTCTAAATACACCGATCGACTCGTCGGCAAAATCGGTGGGACGGTCTGCAAAAGGAGCCTAGAGCAGCAAAGCAGAGCAGAGCAGAGCAATGCGGAGGAAAGCAGAGCAAGGCAAAGCAAAGCCCCGCTAGGGAAAAGAAAGTGGCATAAGGAAAAGCAAAGCACGGCCAGAAAAAACAAAGGAAAAAGGGTAAAAAAAAAAAAAAACCAAAACCCAAAAAACAAACAAACAAACAAAAAAAAACAAAGCAAAGTAGGGCCAGAAAAAGCAAAGCAAAGCATGGCCAGGAAAGGCAAAGCAGAGCAAAGCAGCACAAAGAAATACATAGCAGAGCCAGGAACACAAAGCAAAGCAAACAAAGGAAGGCATGGCCGGGGTGGGGGGGGGAGAAAAAAAAAAAAAATGAGGGCCAGGGAATGCAGAGCAAGGCAAAGCAAAGCAGAGCAAAGCAGCACAAAGAAATGCATAGCAGAGCCAGGAACACAAAGCAAAGCAAAACAAAGGAAGGCATGGCCGGAGGGGGGGGGGGGGGGGGGTCGGGGGGAGAAGGGGGGGGGGCGAAGAAAGAAAAAAAAAAAGAGGGCCAGGGAATGCAAAGCACAGCAATGCAAAACAAAGCAAAGCAGCACAAGACAAAGCAAAGCACTGTCTGGAATTCAAGGCAAAGTGAAGCAAAGTAAAAGAAAGCAGGGCCAGAAAAGGAAAGAAAAGCAGGGGTAAGAAAAGCAAAGCAAAGCATGGCCAGGAAAGGCAAATGACAGTAAGGCAAAGCAAAGCAGAGCAAAGTAGCACAAGGAAAAGCAAAGCAGGGCCAGGAAAGGCAAAGCAAAGGACTTTGAGGCAAGGCGAAGCACAGCAGGGGTAGGAGAAGCAAAGCAAAGCAGAGAAGAAAAAGCAAAGCTGCGCCAGGAATACGAAGCAAAGCTAAGCAAAGGAAAGCGTGGCCGGAAGAAGCAAAACGTAGCAGGGCCAGGGAAGGCAAAGCAGAGCAAGGCAAAGCAAAGCAAACCCTGCGAGGAAAAAGAAAGCCTTATCGGGCAAAGAAAAGTCAAGCAGGGCCAGGAAAAGCAAAAGGAATCGGGGTCAGTAAAAACAAAGCAAAGCAGGGCCAGGAAATCAAAACAAAGAAGGGCGAGAAAAACCCAAGCAAAGGAGGTCCAGGAAAAGAAAAGCGGCGTCATGAATACGAAATAAAGCCAAACAAAGCAAGGCAGGGCCGGGAAAAGCAAAACAAAGAAGGGCGAGAAAAACCCAAGCAAAGGAGGTCCAGGAAAAGAAAAGAGGTGCCGCGAACGCAAAGCAAAGCAAAGCAGGTCCAGGGAAAGCTAAACAAAGAGGGACAGAGAAGAAAAAAAAAAAATGCAGGGCCAAGGAAAGCAAGGCGATGCGGTGAATACAAAGCAGAGCAAAACAAAACAAAGCACGGCAAGGAAAAGCAAAGCAGACCAAGGCAAAGCAAAGTAGCGTGAGGAAAAGCAAAGCAGGGCCAGGAAAGGCAAAGCAAAGGACTTTGAGGCGAGGCGAAGCACAGCAGTGGTAGGAGAAGCAAAGCAAAGCAGAGAAGAAAAAGCAAAGCTGCGCCAGGAATACGAAGCAAAGCTAAGCAAAGGAAAGCGTGGCCGGAAGAAGCAAAACGTAGCAGGGCCAGGGAAGGCAAAGCAGAGCAAGGCAAAGCAAAGCAAACCCTGCAAGGAAAAAGAAAGCCTTATCGGGCAAAGAAAAGTCAGGCAGGGCCAAGAAAAGCAAAACGAATCGGGGTCAGTAAAAACAAAGCAAAACAGGGCCGGGAAAAACAAAGCGGTGCCACGAATGCAAAGCAAAGCAAAGCAGGGCCAGGAAAAGCAAAGCAAAGAAAAACAGTGCTGTGAATACGAAACGTGTAGTTCCTTAGTGTCGTTCGAAATCGCACCCCCCACCCGCCCCAGACGAATAGGGAGGGGCCCGTTGCCGGGTTACGGGGAGGCGGGCGTTCAAGAAGGCGAGGGTGTGGCAGCGGCCCCCGGTTGCTTCCGGCCGCCGGCCGCTCTGACATAAGAGGCTCCCGCTCGGTCACGAGCAGCTCGCCACCTGTGCGACTCGCTGTGGCTGGCTGCCCGGCCGGTTTGCTTTAGCTTTTTATCGTTACATAAACGATCCATAGATATATAATATTATATATACTACTTAAGAGTTATTACAAAAGAAAGTACTAAATAAGAGTAAATATATATATAACGAAAACATAATAAAAAGAGTAGTAGTAATAATAATAATAATCGTTGTCTGTTTCCCCCTTTACTTTTAGGAATCACGTAGTTACTTAGCGTCGTTCGCAACCCCCACCCTCCCCAGACGAATAGCAACGGGGCCCACCTGGCGGCTCGCCGGACAGCGGGGGCCACAGAATAGACCCGGCCCGGTGGCCAGATCCCTGTCCCCTCGTCCGCCAGTTCCGAGGGGACAGTCGCCGAGGTGGGGGGAGGTCAAGGTGTGCGTCTGAGGGTTTACGTGTTTCTAAATACACCGATCGACTCGTCGGCAAAATCGGTGGGACGGTCTGCAAAAGGAGCCTAGAGCAGCAAAGCAGAGCAGAGCAGAGCAATGCGGAGGAAAGCAGAGCAAGGCAAAGCAAAGCCCCGCTAGGGAAAAGAAAGTGGCATAAGGAAAAGCAAAGCACGGCCAGAAAAAACAAAGGAAAAAGGGTAAAAAAAAAAAAAAACCAAAACCCAAAAAACAAACAAACAAACAAAAAAAAACAAAGCAAAGTAGGGCCAGAAAAAGCAAAGCAAAGCATGGCCAGGAAAGGCAAAGCAGAGCAAAGCAGCACAAAGAAATACATAGCAGAGCCAGGAACACAAAGCAAAGCAAACAAAGGAAGGCATGGCCGGGGTGGGGGGGGGAGAAAAAAAAAAAAAATGAGGGCCAGGGAATGCAGAGCAAGGCAAAGCAAAGCAGAGCAAAGCAGCACAAAGAAATGCATAGCAGAGCCAGGAACACAAAGCAAAGCAAAACAAAGGAAGGCATGGCCGGAGGGGGGGGGGGGGGGGGGTCGGGGGGAGAAGGGGGGGGGGCGAAGAAAGAAAAAAAAAAAGAGGGCCAGGGAATGCAAAGCACAGCAATGCAAAACAAAGCAAAGCAGCACAAGACAAAGCAAAGCACTGTCTGGAATTCAAGGCAAAGTGAAGCAAAGTAAAAGAAAGCAGGGCCAGAAAAGGAAAGAAAAGCAGGGGTAAGAAAAGCAAAGCAAAGCATGGCCAGGAAAGGCAAATGACAGTAAGGCAAAGCAAAGCAGAGCAAAGTAGCACAAGGAAAAGCAAAGCAGGGCCAGGAAAGGCAAAGCAAAGGACTTTGAGGCAAGGCGAAGCACAGCAGGGGTAGGAGAAGCAAAGCAAAGCAGAGAAGAAAAAGCAAAGCTGCGCCAGGAATACGAAGCAAAGCTAAGCAAAGGAAAGCGTGGCCGGAAGAAGCAAAACGTAGCAGGGCCAGGGAAGGCAAAGCAGAGCAAGGCAAAGCAAAGCAAACCCTGCGAGGAAAAAGAAAGCCTTATCGGGCAAAGAAAAGTCAAGCAGGGCCAGGAAAAGCAAAAGGAATCGGGGTCAGTAAAAACAAAGCAAAGCAGGGCCAGGAAATCAAAACAAAGAAGGGCGAGAAAAACCCAAGCAAAGGAGGTCCAGGAAAAGAAAAGCGGCGTCATGAATACGAAATAAAGCCAAACAAAGCAAGGCAGGGCCGGGAAAAGCAAAACAAAGAAGGGCGAGAAAAACCCAAGCAAAGGAGGTCCAGGAAAAGAAAAGAGGTGCCGCGAACGCAAAGCAAAGCAAAGCAGGTCCAGGGAAAGCTAAACAAAGAGGGACAGAGAAGAAAAAAAAAAAATGCAGGGCCAAGGAAAGCAAGGCGATGCGGTGAATACAAAGCAGAGCAAAACAAAACAAAGCACGGCAAGGAAAAGCAAAGCAGACCAAGGCAAAGCAAAGTAGCGTGAGGAAAAGCAAAGCAGGGCCAGGAAAGGCAAAGCAAAGGACTTTGAGGCGAGGCGAAGCACAGCAGTGGTAGGAGAAGCAAAGCAAAGCAGAGAAGAAAAAGCAAAGCTGCGCCAGGAATACGAAGCAAAGCTAAGCAAAGGAAAGCGTGGCCGGAAGAAGCAAAACGTAGCAGGGCCAGGGAAGGCAAAGCAGAGCAAGGCAAAGCAAAGCAAACCCTGCAAGGAAAAAGAAAGCCTTATCGGGCAAAGAAAAGTCAGGCAGGGCCAAGAAAAGCAAAACGAATCGGGGTCAGTAAAAACAAAGCAAAACAGGGCCGGGAAAAACAAAGCGGTGCCACGAATGCAAAGCAAAGCAAAGCAGGGCCAGGAAAAGCAAAGCAAAGAAAAACAGTGCTGTGAATACGAAACGTGTAGTTCCTTAGTGTCGTTCGAAATCGCACCCCCCACCCGCCCCAGACGAATAGGGAGGGGCCCGTTGCCGGGTTACGGGGAGGCGGGCGTTCAAGAAGGCGAGGGTGTGGCAGCGGCCCCCGGTTGCTTCCGGCCGCCGGCCGCTCTGACATAAGAGGCTCCCGCTCGGTCACGAGCAGCTCGCCACCTGTGCGACTCGCTGTGGCTGGCTGCCCGGCCGGTTTGCTTTAGCTTTTTATCGTTACATAAACGATCCATAGATATATAATATTATATATACTACTTAAGAGTTATTACAAAAGAAAGTACTAAATAAGAGTAAATATATATATAACGAAAACATAATAAAAAGAGTAGTAGTAATAATAATAATAATCGTTGTCTGTTTCCCCCTTTACTTTTAGGAATCACGTAGTTACTTAGCGTCGTTCGCAACCCCCACCCTCCCCAGACGAATAGCAACGGGGCCCACCTGGCGGCTCGCCGGACAGCGGGGGCCACAGAATAGACCCGGCCCGGTGGCCAGATCCCTGTCCCCTCGTCCGCCAGTTCCGAGGGGACAGTCGCCGAGGTGGGGGGAGGTCAAGGTGTGCGTCTGAGGGTTTACGTGTTTCTAAATACACCGATCGACTCGTCGGCAAAATCGGTGGGACGGTCTGCAAAAGGAGCCTAGAGCAGCAAAGCAGAGCAGAGCAGAGCAATGCGGAGGAAAGCAGAGCAAGGCAAAGCAAAGCCCCGCTAGGGAAAAGAAAGTGGCATAAGGAAAAGCAAAGCACGGCCAGAAAAAACAAAGGAAAAAGGGTAAAAAAAAAAAAAAACCAAAACCCAAAAAACAAACAAACAAACAAAAAAAAACAAAGCAAAGTAGGGCCAGAAAAAGCAAAGCAAAGCATGGCCAGGAAAGGCAAAGCAGAGCAAAGCAGCACAAAGAAATACATAGCAGAGCCAGGAACACAAAGCAAAGCAAACAAAGGAAGGCATGGCCGGGGTGGGGGGGGGAGAAAAAAAAAAAAAATGAGGGCCAGGGAATGCAGAGCAAGGCAAAGCAAAGCAGAGCAAAGCAGCACAAAGAAATGCATAGCAGAGCCAGGAACACAAAGCAAAGCAAAACAAAGGAAGGCATGGCCGGAGGGGGGGGGGGGGGGGGGGTCGGGGGGAGAAGGGGGGGGGGCGAAGAAAGAAAAAAAAAAAGAGGGCCAGGGAATGCAAAGCACAGCAATGCAAAACAAAGCAAAGCAGCACAAGACAAAGCAAAGCACTGTCTGGAATTCAAGGCAAAGTGAAGCAAAGTAAAAGAAAGCAGGGCCAGAAAAGGAAAGAAAAGCAGGGGTAAGAAAAGCAAAGCAAAGCATGGCCAGGAAAGGCAAATGACAGTAAGGCAAAGCAAAGCAGAGCAAAGTAGCACAAGGAAAAGCAAAGCAGGGCCAGGAAAGGCAAAGCAAAGGACTTTGAGGCAAGGCGAAGCACAGCAGGGGTAGGAGAAGCAAAGCAAAGCAGAGAAGAAAAAGCAAAGCTGCGCCAGGAATACGAAGCAAAGCTAAGCAAAGGAAAGCGTGGCCGGAAGAAGCAAAACGTAGCAGGGCCAGGGAAGGCAAAGCAGAGCAAGGCAAAGCAAAGCAAACCCTGCAAGGAAAAAGAAAGCCTTATCGGGCAAAGAAAAGTCAAGCAGGGCCAGGAAAAGCAAAAGGAATCGGGGTCAGTAAAAACAAAGCAAAGCAGGGCCAGGAAATCAAAACAAAGAAGGGCGAGAAAAACCCAAGCAAAGGAGGTCCAGGAAAAGAAAAGCGGCGTCATGAATACGAAATAAAGCCAAACAAAGCAAGGCAGGGCCGGGAAAAGCAAAACAAAGAAGGGCGAGAAAAACCCAAGCAAAGGAGGTCCAGGAAAAGAAAAGAGGTGCCGCGAACGCAAAGCAAAGCAAAGCAGGTCCAGGGAAAGCTAAACAAAGAGGGACAGAGAAAAAAAAAATAAAAAAAAAATGCAGGGCCAAGGAAAGCAAGGCGATGCGGTGAATACAAAGCAGAGCAAAACAAAACAAAGCACGGCAAGGAAAAGCAAAGCAGACCAAGGCAAAGCAAAGTAGCACGAGGAAAAGCAAAGCAGGGCCAGGAAAGGCAAAGCAAAGGACTTTGAGGCGAGGCGAAGCACAGCAGGGGTAGGAGAAGCAAAGCAAAGCAGAGAAGAAAAAGCAAAGCGGCGCCAGGAATACGAAGCAAAGCTAAGCAAAGGAAAGCGTGGCCGGAAGAAGCAAAACGTAGCAGGGCCAGGGAAGGCAAAGCAGAGCAAGGCAAAGCAAAGCAAACCCTGCGAGGAAAAAGAAAGCCTTATCGGGCAAAGAAAAGTCAAGCAGGGCCAGGAAAAGCAAAACGAATCGGGGTCAGTAAAAACAAAGCAAAACAGGGCCGGGAAAAACAAAGCGGTGCCACGAATGCAAAGCAAAGCAAAGCAGGGCCAGGAAAAGCAAAGCAAAGAAAAACAGTGCTGTGAATACGAAACGTGTAGTTCCTTAGTGTCGTTCGAAATCGCACCCCCCACCCGCCCCAGACGAATAGGGAGGGGCCCGTTGCCGGGTTACGGGGAGGCGAGCGTTCAAGAAGGCGAGGGTGTGGCAGCGGCCCCCGGTTGCTTCCGGCCGCCGGCCGCTCTGACATAAGAGGCTCCCGCTCGGTCACGAGCAGCTCGCCACCTGTGCGACTCGGTGTGGCTGGCTGCCCGGCCGGTTTGCTTTAGCTTTTTATCGTTACATAAACGATCCATAGATATATAATATTATATATACTACTTAAGAGTTATTACAAAAGAAAGTACTAAATAAGAGTAAATATATATATAACGAAAACATAATAAAAAGAGTAGTAGTAATAATAATAATAATCGTTGTCTGTTTCCCCCTTTACTTTTAGGAATCACGTAGTTACTTAGCGTCGTTCGCAACCCCCACCCTCCCCAGACGAATAGCAACGGGGCCCACCTGGCGGCTCGCCGGACAGCGGGGGCCACAGAATAGACCCGGCCCGGTGGCCAGATCCCTGTCCCCTCGTCCGCCAGTTCCGAGGGGACAGTCGCCGAGGTGGGGGGAGGTCAAGGTGTGCGTCTGAGGGTTTACGTGTTTCTAAATACACCGATCGACTCGTCGGCAAAATCGGTGGGACGGTCTGCAAAAGGAGCCTAGAGCAGCAAAGCAGAGCAGAGCAGAGCAATGCGGAGGAAAGCAGAGCAAGGCAAAGCAAAGCCCCGCTAGGGAAAAGAAAGTGGCATAAGGAAAAGCAAAGCACGGCCAGAAAAAACAAAGGAAAAAGGGTAAAAAACAAACAAACAAACAAACAAAAAAAAAAAACAAAAAAACAAAACAAAGTAGGGCCAGAAAAAGCAAAGCAAAGCATGGCCAGGAAAGGCAAAGCAGAGCAAAGCAGCACAAAGAAATACATAGCAGAGCCAGGAACACAAAGCAAAGCAAACAAAGGAAGGCATGGCCGGGGTGGGGGGGGAGAAAAAAAAAAAAAATGAGGGCCAGGGAATGCAGAGCAAGGCAAAGCAAAGCAGAGCAAAGCAGCACAAAGAAATGCATAGCAGAGCCAGGAACACAAAGCAAAGCAAAACAAAGGAAGGCATGGTCGGGGGGGGGGGGGGGGGGGGGGGGGAGCGAAGAAAGAAAAAAAAAAAACGAGGGCCAGGGAATGCAAAGCACAGCAATGCAAAACAAAGCAAAGCAGCACAAGACAAAGCAAAGCACTGTCAGGAATTCAAGGCAAAGTGAAGCAAAGTAAAAGAAAGCAGGGCCAGAAAAGGAAAGAAAAGCAGGGGTAAGAAAAGCAAAGCAAAGCATGGCCAGGAAAGGCAAATGACAGTAAGGCAAAGCAGAGCAGAGCAAAGTAGCACAAGGAAAAGCAAAGCAGGGCCAGGAAAGGCAAAGCAAAGGACTTTGAGGCGAGGCGAAGCACAGCAGGGGTAGGAGAAGCAAAGCAAAGCAGAGAAGAAAAAGCAAAGCTGCGCCAGGAATACGAAGCAAAGCTAAGCAAAGGAAAGCGTGGCCGGAAGAAGCAAAACGTAGCAGGGCCAGGGAAGGCAAAGCAGAGCAAGGCAAAGCAAAGCAAACCCTGCGAGGAAAAAGAAAGCCTTATCGGGCAAAGAAAAGTCAAGCAGGGCCAGGAAAAGCAAAAGGAATCGGGGTCAGTAAAAACAAAGCAAAGCAGGGCCAGGAAATCAAAACAAAGAAGGGCGAGAAAAACCCAAGCAAAGGAGGTCCAGGAAAAGAAAAGCGGCGTCATGAATACGAAATAAAGCCAAACAAAGCAAGGCAGGGCCGGGAAAAGCAAAACAAAGAAGGGCGAGAAAAACCCAAGCAAAGGAGGTCCAGGAAAAGAAAAGAGGTGCCGCGAACGCAAAGCAAAGCAAAGCAGGTCCAGGGAAAGCTAAACAAAGAGGGACAGAGAAAAAAAAAATAAAAAAAAAATGCAGGGCCAAGGAAAGCAAGGCGATGCGGTGAATACAAAGCAGAGCAAAACAAAACAAAGCACGGCAAGGAAAAGCAAAGCAGACCAAGGCAAAGCAAAGTAGCACGAGGAAAAGCAAAGCAGGGCCAGGAAAGGCAAAGCAAAGGACTTTGAGGCGAGGCGAAGCACAGCAGGGGTAGGAGAAGCAAAGCAAAGCAGAGAAGAAAAAGCAAAGCGGCGCCAGGAATACGAAGCAAAGCTAAGCAAAGGAAAGCGTGGCCGGAAGAAGCAAAACGTAGCAGGGCCAGGGAAGGCAAAGCAGAGCAAGGCAAAGCAAAGCAAACCCTGCGAGGAAAAAGAAAGCCTTATCGGGCAAAGAAAAGTCAAGCAGGGCCAGGAAAAGCAAAACGAATCGGGGTCAGTAAAAACAAAGCAAAACAGGGCCGGGAAAAACAAAGCGGTGCCACGAATGCAAAGCAAAGCAAAGCAGGGCCAGGAAAAGCAAAGCAAAGAAAAACAGTGCTGTGAATACGAAACGTGTAGTTCCTTAGTGTCGTTCGAAATCGCACCCCCCACCCGCCCCAGACGAACAGGGAGGGGCCCGTTGCCGGGTTACGGGGAGGCGGGCGTTCAAGAAGGCGAGGGTGTGGCAGCGGCCCCCGGTTGCTTCCGGCCGCCGGCCGCTCTGACATAAGAGGCTCCCGCTCGGTCACGAGCAGCTCGCCACCTGTGCGACTCGGTGTGGCTGGCTGCCCGGCCGGTTTGCTTTAGCTTTTTATCGTTACATAAACGATCCATAGATATATAATATTATATATACTACTTAAGAGTTATTACAAAAGAAAGTACTAAATAAGAGTAAATATATATATAACGAAAACATAATAAAAAGAGTAGTAGTAATAATAATAATAATCGTTGTCTGTTTCCCCCTTTACTTTTAGGAATCACGTAGTTACTTAGCGTCGTTCGCAACCCCCACCCTCCCCAGACGAATAGCAACGGGGCCCACCTGGCGGCTCGCCGGACAGCGGGGGCCACAGAATAGACCCGGCCCGGTGGCCAGATCCCTGTCCCCTCGTCCGCCAGTTCCGAGGGGACAGTCGCCGAGGTGGGGGGAGGTCAAGGTGTGCGTCTGAGGGTTTACGTGTTTCTAAATACACCGATCGACTCGTCGGCAAAATCGGTGGGACGGTCTGCAAAAGGAGCCTAGAGCAGCAAAGCAGAGCAGAGCAGAGCAATGCGGAGGAAAGCAGAGCAAGGCAAAGCAAAGCCCCGCTAGGGAAAAGAAAGCGGCATAAGGAAAAGCAAAGCACGGCCAGAAAAAACAAAGGAAAAAGGGTAAAAAAAAAAAAAAAAAACAAAAAACAAACAAACAAACAAAAAAAAAACAAAACAAAGCAAAGTAGGGCCAGAAAAAGCAAAGCAAAGCATGGCCAGGAAAGGCAAAGCAGAGCAAAGCAGCACAAAGAAATACATAGCAGAGCCAGGAACACAAAGCAAAGCAAACAAAGGAAGGCATGGCCGGGGTGGGGGGGGAGAAAAAAAAAAAAAAATGAGGGCCAGGGAATGCAGAGCAAGGCAAAGCAAAGCAGAGCAAAGCAGCACAAAGAAATGCATAGCAGAGCCAGGAACACAAAGCAAAGCAAAACAAAGGAAGGCATGGCTGGGGGGGGGGGGGGGACGGGGGGGGGGGGGGGGGGACGGGGGGGGGAAGAAAGAAAAAAAAAAAAACGAGGGCCAGGGAATGCAAAGCACAGCAATGCAAAACAAAGCAAAGCAGCACAAGACAAAGCAAAGCACTGTCAGGAATTCAAGGCAAAGTGAAGCAAAGTAAAACAAAGCAGGGCCAGAAAAGGAAAGAAAAGCAGGGGTAAGAAAAGCAAAGCAAAGCATGGCCAGGAAAGGCAAATGACAGTAAGGCAAAGCAAAGCAGAGCAAAGTAGCACAAGGAAAAGCAAAGCAGGGCCAGGAAAGGCAAAGCAAAGGACTTTGAGGCGAGGCGAAGCACAGCAGGGGTAGGAGAAGCAAAGCAAAGCAGAGAAGAAAAAGCAAAGCTGCGCCAGGAGTACGAAGCAAAGCTAAGCAAAGGAAAGCGTGGCCGGAAGAAGCAAAACGTAGCAGGGCCAGGAAAGGCAAAGCAGAGCAAGGCAAAGCAAAGCAAACCCTGCAAGGAAAAAGAAAGCCTTATCGGGCAAAGAAAAGTCAAGCAGGGCCAGGAAAAGCAAAACGAATCGGGGTCAGTAAAAACAAAGCAAAACAGGGCCGGGAAAAACAAAGCGGTGCCACGAATGCAAAGCAAAGCAAAGCAGGGCCAGGAAAAGCAAAGCAAAGAAAAACAGTGCTGTGAATACGAAACGTGTAGTTCCTTAGTGTCGTCCGAAATCGCACCCCCCACCCGCCCCAGACGAATAGGGAGGGGCCCGTTGCCGGGTTACGGGGAGGCGGGCGTTCAAGAAGGCGAGGGTGTGGCAGCGGCCCCCGGTTGCTTCCGGCCGCCGGCCGCTCTGACATAAGAGGCTCCCGCTCGGTCACGAGCGGCTCGCCACCTGTGCGACTCGCTGTGGCTGGCTGCCCGGCCGGTTTGCTTTAGCTTTTTATCGTTACATAAACGATCCATAGATATATAATATTATATATACTACTTAAGAGTTATTACAAAAGAAAGTACTAAATAAGAGTAAATATATATATAACGAAAACATAATAAAAAGAGTAGTAGTAATAATAATCGTTGTCAGTTTCCCCCTTTACTTTTACGAATCGAGTAGTTACTTAGCGTCGTTCGCAACCCCCACCCTCCCCAGACGAATAGCAACGGGGCCCACCTGGCGGCTCGCCGGACAGCGGGGGCCACAGAATAGACCCGGCCCGGTGGCCAGATCCCTGTCCCCTCGTCCGCCAGTTCCGAGGGGACAGTCGCCGAGGTGGGGGGAGGTCAAGGTGTGCGTCTGAGGGTTTACGTGTTTCTAAATACACCGATCGACTCGTCGGCAAAATCGGTGGGACGGTCTGCAAAAGAAGCCTAGAGCAGCAAAGCAGAGCAGAGCAGAGCAATGCGGAGGAAAGCAGAGCAAGGCAAAGCAAAGCCCCGCTAGGGAAAAGAAAGTGGCATAAGGAAAAGCAAAGCACGGCCAGAAAAAACAAAGGAAAAAGGGTAAAAAAAAAAAAAAACCAAAACCCAAAAAACAAACAAACAAACAAAAAAAAACAAAGCAAAGTAGGGCCAGAAAAAGCAAAGCAAAGCATGGCCAGGAAAGGCAAAGCAGAGCAAAGCAGCACAAAGAAATGCATAGCAGAGCCAGGAACACAAAGCAAAGCAAACAAAGGAAGGCATGGCCGGGGTGGGGGGGGAGAAAAAAAAAAAAAATGAGGGCCAGGGAATGCAGAGCAAGGCAAAGCAAAGCAGAGCAAAGCAGCACAAAGAAATGCATAGCAGAGCCAGGAACACAAAGCAAAGCAAAACAAAGGAAGGCATGGTCGGGGGGGGGGGGGGGGGGGGGGGGGGGAGCGAAGAAAGAAAAAAAAAAAACGAGGGCCAGGGAATGCAAAGCACAGCAATGCAAAACAAAGCAAAGCAGCACAAGACAAAGCAAAGCACTGTCAGGAATTCAAGGCAAAGTGAAGCAAAGTAAAAGAAAGCAGGGCCAGAAAAGGAAAGAAAAGCAGGGGTAAGAAAAGCAAAGCAAAGCATGGCCAGGAAAGGCAAATGACAGTAAGGCAAAGCAGAGCAGAGCAAAGTAGCACAAGGAAAAGCAAAGCAGGGCCAGGAAAGGCAAAGCAAAGGACTTTGAGGCGAGGCGAAGCACAGCAGGGGTAGGAGAAGCAAAGCAAAGCAGAGAAGAAAAAGCAAAGCTGCGCCAGGAATACGAAGCAAAGCTAAGCAAAGGAAAGCGTGGCCGGAAGAAGCAAAACGTAGCAGGGCCAGGGAAGGCAAAGCAGAGCAAGGCAAAGCAAAGCAAACCCTGCGAGGAAAAAGAAAGCCTTATCGGGCAAAGAAAAGTCAAGCAGGGCCAGGAAAAGCAAAAGGAATCGGGGTCAGTAAAAACAAAGCAAAGCAGGGCCAGGAAATCAAAACAAAGAAGGGCGAGAAAAACCCAAGCAAAGGAGGTCCAGGAAAAGAAAAGCGGCGTCATGAATACGAAATAAAGCCAAACAAAGCAAGGCAGGGCCGGGAAAAGCAAAACAAAGAAGGGCGAGAAAAACCCAAGCAAAGGAGGTCCAGGAAAAGAAAAGAGGTGCCGCGAACGCAAAGCAAAGCAAAGCAGGTCCAGGGAAAGCTAAACAAAGAGGGACAGAGAAAAAAAAAATAAAAAAAAAATGCAGGGCCAAGGAAAGCAAGGCGATGCGGTGAATACAAAGCAGAGCAAAACAAAACAAAGCACGGCAAGGAAAAGCAAAGCAGACCAAGGCAAAGCAAAGTAGCACGAGGAAAAGCAAAGCAGGGCCAGGAAAGGCAAAGCAAAGGACTTTGAGGCGAGGCGAAGCACAGCAGGGGTAGGAGAAGCAAAGCAAAGCAGAGAAGAAAAAGCAAAGCGGCGCCAGGAATACGAAGCAAAGCTAAGCAAAGGAAAGCGTGGCCGGAAGAAGCAAAACGTAGCAGGGCCAGGGAAGGCAAAGCAGAGCAAGGCAAAGCAAAGCAAACCCTGCGAGGAAAAAGAAAGCCTTATCGGGCAAAGAAAAGTCAAGCAGGGCCAGGAAAAGCAAAACGAATCGGGGTCAGTAAAAACAAAGCAAAACAGGGCCGGGAAAAACAAAGCGGTGCCACGAATGCAAAGCAAAGCAAAGCAGGGCCAGGAAAAGCAAAGCAAAGAAAAACAGTGCTGTGAATACGAAACGTGTAGTTCCTTAGTGTCGTTCGAAATCGCACCCCCCACCCGCCCCAGACGAATAGGGAGGGGCCCGTTGCCGGGTTACGGGGAGGCGGGCGTTCAAGAAGGCGAGGGTGTGGCAGCGGCCCCCGGTTGCTTCCGGCCGCCGGCCGCTCTGACATAAGAGGCTCCCGCTCGGTCACGAGCAGCTCGCCACCTGTGCGACTCGCTGTGGCTGGCTGCCCGGCCGGTTTGCTTTAGCTTTTTATCGTTACATAAACGATCCATAGATATATAATATTATATATACTACTTAAGAGTTATTACAAAAGAAAGTACTAAATAAGAGTAAATATATATATAACGAAAACATAATAAAAAGAGTAGTAGTAATAATAATAATAATCGTTGTCTGTTTCCCCCTTTACTTTTAGGAATCACGTAGTTACTTAGCGTCGTTCGCAACCCCCACCCTCCCCAGACGAATAGCAACGGGGCCCACCTGGCGGCTCGCCGGACAGCGGGGGCCACAGAATAGACCCGGCCCGGTGGCCAGATCCCTGTCCCCTCGTCCGCCAGTTCCGAGGGGACAGTCGCCGAGGTGGGGGGAGGTCAAGGTGTGCGTCTGAGGGTTTACGTGTTTCTAAATACACCGATCGACTCGTCGGCAAAATCGGTGGGACGGTCTGCAAAAGGAGCCTAGAGCAGCAAAGCAGAGCAGAGCAGAGCAATGCGGAGGAAAGCAGAGCAAGGCAAAGCAAAGCCCCGCTAGGGAAAAGAAAGTGGCATAAGGAAAAGCAAAGCACGGCCAGAAAAAACAAAGGAAAAAGGGTAAAAAAAAAAAAAACCAAAACCCAAAAAACAAACAAACAAACAAAAAAAAACAAAGCAAAGTAGGGCCAGAAAAAGCAAAGCAAAGCATGGCCAGGAAAGGCAAAGCAGAGCAAAGCAGCACAAAGAAATACATAGCAGAGCCAGGAACACAAAGCAAAGCAAACAAAGGAAGGCATGGCCGGGGTGGGGGGGGGAGAAAAAAAAAAAAAATGAGGGCCAGGGAATGCAGAGCAAGGCAAAGCAAAGCAGAGCAAAGCAGCACAAAGAAATGCATAGCAGAGCCAGGAACACAAAGCAAAGCAAAACAAAGGAAGGCATGGCCGGAGGGGGGGGGGGGGGGGGGTCGGGGGGAGAAGGGGGGGGGGCGAAGAAAGAAAAAAAAAAAGAGGGCCAGGGAATGCAAAGCACAGCAATGCAAAACAAAGCAAAGCAGCACAAGACAAAGCAAAGCACTGTCTGGAATTCAAGGCAAAGTGAAGCAAAGTAAAAGAAAGCAGGGCCAGAAAAGGAAAGAAAAGCAGGGGTAAGAAAAGCAAAGCAAAGCATGGCCAGGAAAGGCAAATGACAGTAAGGCAAAGCAAAGCAGAGCAAAGTAGCACAAGGAAAAGCAAAGCAGGGCCAGGAAAGGCAAAGCAAAGGACTTTGAGGCAAGGCGAAGCACAGCAGGGGTAGGAGAAGCAAAGCAAAGCAGAGAAGAAAAAGCAAAGCTGCGCCAGGAATACGAAGCAAAGCTAAGCAAAGGAAAGCGTGGCCGGAAGAAGCAAAACGTAGCAGGGCCAGGGAAGGCAAAGCAGAGCAAGGCAAAGCAAAGCAAACCCTGCGAGGAAAAAGAAAGCCTTATCGGGCAAAGAAAAGTCAAGCAGGGCCAGGAAAAGCAAAAGGAATCGGGGTCAGTAAAAACAAAGCAAAGCAGGGCCAGGAAATCAAAACAAAGAAGGGCGAGAAAAACCCAAGCAAAGGAGGTCCAGGAAAAGAAAAGCGGCGTCATGAATACGAAATAAAGCCAAACAAAGCAAGGCAGGGCCGGGAAAAGCAAAACAAAGAAGGGCGAGAAAAACCCAAGCAAAGGAGGTCCAGGAAAAGAAAAGAGGTGCCGCGAACGCAAAGCAAAGCAAAGCAGGTCCAGGGAAAGCTAAACAAAGAGGGACAGAGAAGAAAAAAAAAAAATGCAGGGCCAAGGAAAGCAAGGCGATGCGGTGAATACAAAGCAGAGCAAAACAAAACAAAGCACGGCAAGGAAAAGCAAAGCAGACCAAGGCAAAGCAAAGTAGCGTGAGGAAAAGCAAAGCAGGGCCAGGAAAGGCAAAGCAAAGGACTTTGAGGCGAGGCGAAGCACAGCAGTGGTAGGAGAAGCAAAGCAAAGCAGAGAAGAAAAAGCAAAGCTGCGCCAGGAATACGAAGCAAAGCTAAGCAAAGGAAAGCGTGGCCGGAAGAAGCAAAACGTAGCAGGGCCAGGGAAGGCAAAGCAGAGCAAGGCAAAGCAAAGCAAACCCTGCAAGGAAAAAGAAAGCCTTATCGGGCAAAGAAAAGTCAGGCAGGGCCAAGAAAAGCAAAACGAATCGGGGTCAGTAAAAACAAAGCAAAACAGGGCCGGGAAAAACAAAGCGGTGCCACGAATGCAAAGCAAAGCAAAGCAGGGCCAGGAAAAGCAAAGCAAAGAAAAACAGTGCTGTGAATACGAAACGTGTAGTTCCTTAGTGTCGTTCGAAATCGCACCCCCCACCCGCCCCAGACGAATAGGGAGGGGCCCGTTGCCGGGTTACGGGGAGGCGGGCGTTCAAGAAGGCGAGGGTGTGGCAGCGGCCCCCGGTTGCTTCCGGCCGCCGGCCGCTCTGACATAAGAGGCTCCCGCTCGGTCACGAGCAGCTCGCCACCTGTGCGACTCGCTGTGGCTGGCTGCCCGGCCGGTTTGCTTTAGCTTTTTATCGTTACATAAACGATCCATAGATATATAATATTATATATACTACTTAAGAGTTATTACAAAAGAAAGTACTAAATAAGAGTAAATATATATATAACGAAAACATAATAAAAAGAGTAGTAGTAATAATAATAATAATCGTTGTCTGTTTCCCCCTTTACTTTTAGGAATCACGTAGTTACTTAGCGTCGTTCGCAACCCCCACCCTCCCCAGACGAATAGCAACGGGGCCCACCTGGCGGCTCGCCGGACAGCGGGGGCCACAGAATAGACCCGGCCCGGTGGCCAGATCCCTGTCCCCTCGTCCGCCAGTTCCGAGGGGACAGTCGCCGAGGTGGGGGGAGGTCAAGGTGTGCGTCTGAGGGTTTACGTGTTTCTAAATACACCGATCGACTCGTCGGCAAAATCGGTGGGACGGTCTGCAAAAGGAGCCTAGAGCAGCAAAGCAGAGCAGAGCAGAGCAATGCGGAGGAAAGCAGAGCAAGGCAAAGCAAAGCCCCGCTAGGGAAAAGAAAGTGGCATAAGGAAAAGCAAAGCACGGCCAGAAAAAACAAAGGAAAAAGGGTAAAAAAAAAAAAAAACCAAAACCCAAAAAACAAACAAACAAACAAAAAAAAACAAAGCAAAGTAGGGCCAGAAAAAGCAAAGCAAAGCATGGCCAGGAAAGGCAAAGCAGAGCAAAGCAGCACAAAGAAATACATAGCAGAGCCAGGAACACAAAGCAAAGCAAACAAAGGAAGGCATGGCCGGGGTGGGGGGGGGAGAAAAAAAAAAAAAATGAGGGCCAGGGAATGCAGAGCAAGGCAAAGCAAAGCAGAGCAAAGCAGCACAAAGAAATGCATAGCAGAGCCAGGAACACAAAGCAAAGCAAAACAAAGGAAGGCATGGCCGGAGGGGGGGGGGGGGGGGGGTCGGGGGGAGAAGGGGGGGGGGCGAAGAAAGAAAAAAAAAAAGAGGGCCAGGGAATGCAAAGCACAGCAATGCAAAACAAAGCAAAGCAGCACAAGACAAAGCAAAGCACTGTCTGGAATTCAAGGCAAAGTGAAGCAAAGTAAAAGAAAGCAGGGCCAGAAAAGGAAAGAAAAGCAGGGGTAAGAAAAGCAAAGCAAAGCATGGCCAGGAAAGGCAAATGACAGTAAGGCAAAGCAAAGCAGAGCAAAGTAGCACAAGGAAAAGCAAAGCAGGGCCAGGAAAGGCAAAGCAAAGGACTTTGAGGCAAGGCGAAGCACAGCAGGGGTAGGAGAAGCAAAGCAAAGCAGAGAAGAAAAAGCAAAGCTGCGCCAGGAATACGAAGCAAAGCTAAGCAAAGGAAAGCGTGGCCGGAAGAAGCAAAACGTAGCAGGGCCAGGGAAGGCAAAGCAGAGCAAGGCAAAGCAAAGCAAACCCTGCGAGGAAAAAGAAAGCCTTATCGGGCAAAGAAAAGTCAAGCAGGGCCAGGAAAAGCAAAAGGAATCGGGGTCAGTAAAAACAAAGCAAAGCAGGGCCAGGAAATCAAAACAAAGAAGGGCGAGAAAAACCCAAGCAAAGGAGGTCCAGGAAAAGAAAAGCGGCGTCATGAATACGAAATAAAGCCAAACAAAGCAAGGCAGGGCCGGGAAAAGCAAAACAAAGAAGGGCGAGAAAAACCCAAGCAAAGGAGGTCCAGGAAAAGAAAAGAGGTGCCGCGAACGCAAAGCAAAGCAAAGCAGGTCCAGGGAAAGCTAAACAAAGAGGGACAGAGAAGAAAAAAAAAAAATGCAGGGCCAAGGAAAGCAAGGCGATGCGGTGAATACAAAGCAGAGCAAAACAAAACAAAGCACGGCAAGGAAAAGCAAAGCAGACCAAGGCAAAGCAAAGTAGCGTGAGGAAAAGCAAAGCAGGGCCAGGAAAGGCAAAGCAAAGGACTTTGAGGCGAGGCGAAGCACAGCAGTGGTAGGAGAAGCAAAGCAAAGCAGAGAAGAAAAAGCAAAGCTGCGCCAGGAATACGAAGCAAAGCTAAGCAAAGGAAAGCGTGGCCGGAAGAAGCAAAACGTAGCAGGGCCAGGGAAGGCAAAGCAGAGCAAGGCAAAGCAAAGCAAACCCTGCAAGGAAAAAGAAAGCCTTATCGGGCAAAGAAAAGTCAGGCAGGGCCAAGAAAAGCAAAACGAATCGGGGTCAGTAAAAACAAAGCAAAACAGGGCCGGGAAAAACAAAGCGGTGCCACGAATGCAAAGCAAAGCAAAGCAGGGCCAGGAAAAGCAAAGCAAAGAAAAACAGTGCTGTGAATACGAAACGTGTAGTTCCTTAGTGTCGTTCGAAATCGCACCCCCCACCCGCCCCAGACGAATAGGGAGGGGCCCGTTGCCGGGTTACGGGGAGGCGGGCGTTCAAGAAGGCGAGGGTGTGGCAGCGGCCCCCGGTTGCTTCCGGCCGCCGGCCGCTCTGACATAAGAGGCTCCCGCTCGGTCACGAGCAGCTCGCCACCTGTGCGACTCGCTGTGGCTGGCTGCCCGGCCGGTTTGCTTTAGCTTTTTATCGTTACATAAACGATCCATAGATATATAATATTATATATACTACTTAAGAGTTATTACAAAAGAAAGTACTAAATAAGAGTAAATATATATATAACGAAAACATAATAAAAAGAGTAGTAGTAATAATAATAATAATCGTTGTCTGTTTCCCCCTTTACTTTTAGGAATCACGTAGTTACTTAGCGTCGTTCGCAACCCCCACCCTCCCCAGACGAATAGCAACGGGGCCCACCTGGCGGCTCGCCGGACAGCGGGGGCCACAGAATAGACCCGGCCCGGTGGCCAGATCCCTGTCCCCTCGTCCGCCAGTTCCGAGGGGACAGTCGCCGAGGTGGGGGGAGGTCAAGGTGTGCGTCTGAGGGTTTACGTGTTTCTAAATACACCGATCGACTCGTCGGCAAAATCGGTGGGACGGTCTGCAAAAGGAGCCTAGAGCAGCAAAGCAGAGCAGAGCAGAGCAATGCGGAGGAAAGCAGAGCAAGGCAAAGCAAAGCCCCGCTAGGGAAAAGAAAGTGGCATAAGGAAAAGCAAAGCACGGCCAGAAAAAACAAAGGAAAAAGGGTAAAAAAAAAAAAAAACCAAAACCCAAAAAACAAACAAACAAACAAAAAAAAACAAAGCAAAGTAGGGCCAGAAAAAGCAAAGCAAAGCATGGCCAGGAAAGGCAAAGCAGAGCAAAGCAGCACAAAGAAATACATAGCAGAGCCAGGAACACAAAGCAAAGCAAACAAAGGAAGGCATGGCCGGGGTGGGGGGGGGAGAAAAAAAAAAAAAATGAGGGCCAGGGAATGCAGAGCAAGGCAAAGCAAAGCAGAGCAAAGCAGCACAAAGAAATGCATAGCAGAGCCAGGAACACAAAGCAAAGCAAAACAAAGGAAGGCATGGCCGGAGGGGGGGGGGGGGGGGGGTCGGGGGGAGAAGGGGGGGGGGCGAAGAAAGAAAAAAAAAAAGAGGGCCAGGGAATGCAAAGCACAGCAATGCAAAACAAAGCAAAGCAGCACAAGACAAAGCAAAGCACTGTCTGGAATTCAAGGCAAAGTGAAGCAAAGTAAAAGAAAGCAGGGCCAGAAAAGGAAAGAAAAGCAGGGGTAAGAAAAGCAAAGCAAAGCATGGCCAGGAAAGGCAAATGACAGTAAGGCAAAGCAAAGCAGAGCAAAGTAGCACAAGGAAAAGCAAAGCAGGGCCAGGAAAGGCAAAGCAAAGGACTTTGAGGCAAGGCGAAGCACAGCAGGGGTAGGAGAAGCAAAGCAAAGCAGAGAAGAAAAAGCAAAGCTGCGCCAGGAATACGAAGCAAAGCTAAGCAAAGGAAAGCGTGGCCGGAAGAAGCAAAACGTAGCAGGGCCAGGGAAGGCAAAGCAGAGCAAGGCAAAGCAAAGCAAACCCTGCGAGGAAAAAGAAAGCCTTATCGGGCAAAGAAAAGTCAAGCAGGGCCAGGAAAAGCAAAAGGAATCGGGGTCAGTAAAAACAAAGCAAAGCAGGGCCAGGAAATCAAAACAAAGAAGGGCGAGAAAAACCCAAGCAAAGGAGGTCCAGGAAAAGAAAAGCGGCGTCATGAATACGAAATAAAGCCAAACAAAGCAAGGCAGGGCCGGGAAAAGCAAAACAAAGAAGGGCGAGAAAAACCCAAGCAAAGGAGGTCCAGGAAAAGAAAAGAGGTGCCGCGAACGCAAAGCAAAGCAAAGCAGGTCCAGGGAAAGCTAAACAAAGAGGGACAGAGAAGAAAAAAAAAAAATGCAGGGCCAAGGAAAGCAAGGCGATGCGGTGAATACAAAGCAGAGCAAAACAAAACAAAGCACGGCAAGGAAAAGCAAAGCAGACCAAGGCAAAGCAAAGTAGCGTGAGGAAAAGCAAAGCAGGGCCAGGAAAGGCAAAGCAAAGGACTTTGAGGCGAGGCGAAGCACAGCAGTGGTAGGAGAAGCAAAGCAAAGCAGAGAAGAAAAAGCAAAGCTGCGCCAGGAATACGAAGCAAAGCTAAGCAAAGGAAAGCGTGGCCGGAAGAAGCAAAACGTAGCAGGGCCAGGGAAGGCAAAGCAGAGCAAGGCAAAGCAAAGCAAACCCTGCAAGGAAAAAGAAAGCCTTATCGGGCAAAGAAAAGTCAGGCAGGGCCAAGAAAAGCAAAACGAATCGGGGTCAGTAAAAACAAAGCAAAACAGGGCCGGGAAAAACAAAGCGGTGCCACGAATGCAAAGCAAAGCAAAGCAGGGCCAGGAAAAGCAAAGCAAAGAAAAACAGTGCTGTGAATACGAAACGTGTAGTTCCTTAGTGTCGTTCGAAATCGCACCCCCCACCCGCCCCAGACGAATAGGGAGGGGCCCGTTGCCGGGTTACGGGGAGGCGGGCGTTCAAGAAGGCGAGGGTGTGGCAGCGGCCCCCGGTTGCTTCCGGCCGCCGGCCGCTCTGACATAAGAGGCTCCCGCTCGGTCACGAGCAGCTCGCCACCTGTGCGACTCGCTGTGGCTGGCTGCCCGGCCGGTTTGCTTTAGCTTTTTATCGTTACATAAACGATCCATAGATATATAATATTATATATACTACTTAAGAGTTATTACAAAAGAAAGTACTAAATAAGAGTAAATATATATATAACGAAAACATAATAAAAAGAGTAGTAGTAATAATAATAATAATCGTTGTCTGTTTCCCCCTTTACTTTTAGGAATCACGTAGTTACTTAGCGTCGTTCGCAACCCCCACCCTCCCCAGACGAATAGCAACGGGGCCCACCTGGCGGCTCGCCGGACAGCGGGGGCCACAGAATAGACCCGGCCCGGTGGCCAGATCCCTGTCCCCTCGTCCGCCAGTTCCGAGGGGACAGTCGCCGAGGTGGGGGGAGGTCAAGGTGTGCGTCTGAGGGTTTACGTGTTTCTAAATACACCGATCGACTCGTCGGCAAAATCGGTGGGACGGTCTGCAAAAGGAGCCTAGAGCAGCAAAGCAGAGCAGAGCAGAGCAATGCGGAGGAAAGCAGAGCAAGGCAAAGCAAAGCCCCGCTAGGGAAAAGAAAGTGGCATAAGGAAAAGCAAAGCACGGCCAGAAAAAACAAAGGAAAAAGGGTAAAAAAAAAAAAAAACCAAAACCCAAAAAACAAACAAACAAACAAAAAAAAACAAAGCAAAGTAGGGCCAGAAAAAGCAAAGCAAAGCATGGCCAGGAAAGGCAAAGCAGAGCAAAGCAGCACAAAGAAATACATAGCAGAGCCAGGAACACAAAGCAAAGCAAACAAAGGAAGGCATGGCCGGGGTGGGGGGGGGAGAAAAAAAAAAAAAATGAGGGCCAGGGAATGCAGAGCAAGGCAAAGCAAAGCAGAGCAAAGCAGCACAAAGAAATGCATAGCAGAGCCAGGAACACAAAGCAAAGCAAAACAAAGGAAGGCATGGCCGGAGGGGGGGGGGGGGGGGGGTCGGGGGGAGAAGGGGGGGGGGCGAAGAAAGAAAAAAAAAAAGAGGGCCAGGGAATGCAAAGCACAGCAATGCAAAACAAAGCAAAGCAGCACAAGACAAAGCAAAGCACTGTCTGGAATTCAAGGCAAAGTGAAGCAAAGTAAAAGAAAGCAGGGCCAGAAAAGGAAAGAAAAGCAGGGGTAAGAAAAGCAAAGCAAAGCATGGCCAGGAAAGGCAAATGACAGTAAGGCAAAGCAAAGCAGAGCAAAGTAGCACAAGGAAAAGCAAAGCAGGGCCAGGAAAGGCAAAGCAAAGGACTTTGAGGCAAGGCGAAGCACAGCAGGGGTAGGAGAAGCAAAGCAAAGCAGAGAAGAAAAAGCAAAGCTGCGCCAGGAATACGAAGCAAAGCTAAGCAAAGGAAAGCGTGGCCGGAAGAAGCAAAACGTAGCAGGGCCAGGGAAGGCAAAGCAGAGCAAGGCAAAGCAAAGCAAACCCTGCGAGGAAAAAGAAAGCCTTATCGGGCAAAGAAAAGTCAAGCAGGGCCAGGAAAAGCAAAAGGAATCGGGGTCAGTAAAAACAAAGCAAAGCAGGGCCAGGAAATCAAAACAAAGAAGGGCGAGAAAAACCCAAGCAAAGGAGGTCCAGGAAAAGAAAAGCGGCGTCATGAATACGAAATAAAGCCAAACAAAGCAAGGCAGGGCCGGGAAAAGCAAAACAAAGAAGGGCGAGAAAAACCCAAGCAAAGGAGGTCCAGGAAAAGAAAAGAGGTGCCGCGAACGCAAAGCAAAGCAAAGCAGGTCCAGGGAAAGCTAAACAAAGAGGGACAGAGAAGAAAAAAAAAAAATGCAGGGCCAAGGAAAGCAAGGCGATGCGGTGAATACAAAGCAGAGCAAAACAAAACAAAGCACGGCAAGGAAAAGCAAAGCAGACCAAGGCAAAGCAAAGTAGCGTGAGGAAAAGCAAAGCAGGGCCAGGAAAGGCAAAGCAAAGGACTTTGAGGCGAGGCGAAGCACAGCAGTGGTAGGAGAAGCAAAGCAAAGCAGAGAAGAAAAAGCAAAGCTGCGCCAGGAATACGAAGCAAAGCTAAGCAAAGGAAAGCGTGGCCGGAAGAAGCAAAACGTAGCAGGGCCAGGGAAGGCAAAGCAGAGCAAGGCAAAGCAAAGCAAACCCTGCAAGGAAAAAGAAAGCCTTATCGGGCAAAGAAAAGTCAGGCAGGGCCAAGAAAAGCAAAACGAATCGGGGTCAGTAAAAACAAAGCAAAACAGGGCCGGGAAAAACAAAGCGGTGCCACGAATGCAAAGCAAAGCAAAGCAGGGCCAGGAAAAGCAAAGCAAAGAAAAACAGTGCTGTGAATACGAAACGTGTAGTTCCTTAGTGTCGTTCGAAATCGCACCCCCCACCCGCCCCAGACGAATAGGGAGGGGCCCGTTGCCGGGTTACGGGGAGGCGGGCGTTCAAGAAGGCGAGGGTGTGGCAGCGGCCCCCGGTTGCTTCCGGCCGCCGGCCGCTCTGACATAAGAGGCTCCCGCTCGGTCACGAGCAGCTCGCCACCTGTGCGACTCGCTGTGGCTGGCTGCCCGGCCGGTTTGCTTTAGCTTTTTATCGTTACATAAACGATCCATAGATATATAATATTATATATACTACTTAAGAGTTATTACAAAAGAAAGTACTAAATAAGAGTAAATATATATATAACGAAAACATAATAAAAAGAGTAGTAGTAATAATAATAATAATCGTTGTCTGTTTCCCCCTTTACTTTTAGGAATCACGTAGTTACTTAGCGTCGTTCGCAACCCCCACCCTCCCCAGACGAATAGCAACGGGGCCCACCTGGCGGCTCGCCGGACAGCGGGGGCCACAGAATAGACCCGGCCCGGTGGCCAGATCCCTGTCCCCTCGTCCGCCAGTTCCGAGGGGACAGTCGCCGAGGTGGGGGGAGGTCAAGGTGTGCGTCTGAGGGTTTACGTGTTTCTAAATACACCGATCGACTCGTCGGCAAAATCGGTGGGACGGTCTGCAAAAGGAGCCTAGAGCAGCAAAGCAGAGCAGAGCAGAGCAATGCGGAGGAAAGCAGAGCAAGGCAAAGCAAAGCCCCGCTAGGGAAAAGAAAGTGGCATAAGGAAAAGCAAAGCACGGCCAGAAAAAACAAAGGAAAAAGGGTAAAAAAAAAAAAAAACCAAAACCCAAAAAACAAACAAACAAACAAAAAAAAACAAAGCAAAGTAGGGCCAGAAAAAGCAAAGCAAAGCATGGCCAGGAAAGGCAAAGCAGAGCAAAGCAGCACAAAGAAATACATAGCAGAGCCAGGAACACAAAGCAAAGCAAACAAAGGAAGGCATGGCCGGGGTGGGGGGGGGAGAAAAAAAAAAAAAATGAGGGCCAGGGAATGCAGAGCAAGGCAAAGCAAAGCAGAGCAAAGCAGCACAAAGAAATGCATAGCAGAGCCAGGAACACAAAGCAAAGCAAAACAAAGGAAGGCATGGCCGGAGGGGGGGGGGGGGGGGGGGTCGGGGGGAGAAGGGGGGGGGGCGAAGAAAGAAAAAAAAAAAGAGGGCCAGGGAATGCAAAGCACAGCAATGCAAAACAAAGCAAAGCAGCACAAGACAAAGCAAAGCACTGTCTGGAATTCAAGGCAAAGTGAAGCAAAGTAAAAGAAAGCAGGGCCAGAAAAGGAAAGAAAAGCAGGGGTAAGAAAAGCAAAGCAAAGCATGGCCAGGAAAGGCAAATGACAGTAAGGCAAAGCAAAGCAGAGCAAAGTAGCACAAGGAAAAGCAAAGCAGGGCCAGGAAAGGCAAAGCAAAGGACTTTGAGGCAAGGCGAAGCACAGCAGGGGTAGGAGAAGCAAAGCAAAGCAGAGAAGAAAAAGCAAAGCTGCGCCAGGAATACGAAGCAAAGCTAAGCAAAGGAAAGCGTGGCCGGAAGAAGCAAAACGTAGCAGGGCCAGGGAAGGCAAAGCAGAGCAAGGCAAAGCAAAGCAAACCCTGCAAGGAAAAAGAAAGCCTTATCGGGCAAAGAAAAGTCAAGCAGGGCCAGGAAAAGCAAAAGGAATCGGGGTCAGTAAAAACAAAGCAAAGCAGGGCCAGGAAATCAAAACAAAGAAGGGCGAGAAAAACCCAAGCAAAGGAGGTCCAGGAAAAGAAAAGCGGCGTCATGAATACGAAATAAAGCCAAACAAAGCAAGGCAGGGCCGGGAAAAGCAAAACAAAGAAGGGCGAGAAAAACCCAAGCAAAGGAGGTCCAGGAAAAGAAAAGAGGTGCCGCGAACGCAAAGCAAAGCAAAGCAGGTCCAGGGAAAGCTAAACAAAGAGGGACAGAGAAAAAAAAAATAAAAAAAAAATGCAGGGCCAAGGAAAGCAAGGCGATGCGGTGAATACAAAGCAGAGCAAAACAAAACAAAGCACGGCAAGGAAAAGCAAAGCAGACCAAGGCAAAGCAAAGTAGCACGAGGAAAAGCAAAGCAGGGCCAGGAAAGGCAAAGCAAAGGACTTTGAGGCGAGGCGAAGCACAGCAGGGGTAGGAGAAGCAAAGCAAAGCAGAGAAGAAAAAGCAAAGCGGCGCCAGGAATACGAAGCAAAGCTAAGCAAAGGAAAGCGTGGCCGGAAGAAGCAAAACGTAGCAGGGCCAGGGAAGGCAAAGCAGAGCAAGGCAAAGCAAAGCAAACCCTGCGAGGAAAAAGAAAGCCTTATCGGGCAAAGAAAAGTCAAGCAGGGCCAGGAAAAGCAAAACGAATCGGGGTCAGTAAAAACAAAGCAAAACAGGGCCGGGAAAAACAAAGCGGTGCCACGAATGCAAAGCAAAGCAAAGCAGGGCCAGGAAAAGCAAAGCAAAGAAAAACAGTGCTGTGAATACGAAACGTGTAGTTCCTTAGTGTCGTTCGAAATCGCACCCCCCACCCGCCCCAGACGAATAGGGAGGGGCCCGTTGCCGGGTTACGGGGAGGCGAGCGTTCAAGAAGGCGAGGGTGTGGCAGCGGCCCCCGGTTGCTTCCGGCCGCCGGCCGCTCTGACATAAGAGGCTCCCGCTCGGTCACGAGCAGCTCGCCACCTGTGCGACTCGGTGTGGCTGGCTGCCCGGCCGGTTTGCTTTAGCTTTTTATCGTTACATAAACGATCCATAGATATATAATATTATATATACTACTTAAGAGTTATTACAAAAGAAAGTACTAAATAAGAGTAAATATATATATAACGAAAACATAATAAAAAGAGTAGTAGTAATAATAATAATAATCGTTGTCTGTTTCCCCCTTTACTTTTAGGAATCACGTAGTTACTTAGCGTCGTTCGCAACCCCCACCCTCCCCAGACGAATAGCAACGGGGCCCACCTGGCGGCTCGCCGGACAGCGGGGGCCACAGAATAGACCCGGCCCGGTGGCCAGATCCCTGTCCCCTCGTCCGCCAGTTCCGAGGGGACAGTCGCCGAGGTGGGGGGAGGTCAAGGTGTGCGTCTGAGGGTTTACGTGTTTCTAAA
The DNA here is from genome assembly GCF_964211835.1 of Anser anser. Lineage (NCBI taxonomy): Eukaryota > Metazoa > Chordata > Aves > Anseriformes > Anatidae > Anser > Anser anser. The sequence continues at coordinate 6,365 of NW_028154000.1, read as the reverse complement.
TACACCGATCGACTCGTCGGCAAAATCGGTGGGACGGTCTGCAAAAGGAGCCTAGAGCAGCAAAGCAGAGCAGAGCAGAGCAATGCGGAGGAAAGCAGAGCAAGGCAAAGCAAAGCCCCGCTAGGGAAAAGAAAGTGGCATAAGGAAAAGCAAAGCACGGCCAGAAAAAACAAAGGAAAAAGGGTAAAAAACAAACAAACAAACAAACAAAAAAAAAAAACAAAAAAACAAAACAAAGTAGGGCCAGAAAAAGCAAAGCAAAGCATGGCCAGGAAAGGCAAAGCAGAGCAAAGCAGCACAAAGAAATACATAGCAGAGCCAGGAACACAAAGCAAAGCAAACAAAGGAAGGCATGGCCGGGGTGGGGGGGGAGAAAAAAAAAAAAAATGAGGGCCAGGGAATGCAGAGCAAGGCAAAGCAAAGCAGAGCAAAGCAGCACAAAGAAATGCATAGCAGAGCCAGGAACACAAAGCAAAGCAAAACAAAGGAAGGCATGGTCGGGGGGGGGGGGGGGGGGGGGGGGGAGCGAAGAAAGAAAAAAAAAAAACGAGGGCCAGGGAATGCAAAGCACAGCAATGCAAAACAAAGCAAAGCAGCACAAGACAAAGCAAAGCACTGTCAGGAATTCAAGGCAAAGTGAAGCAAAGTAAAAGAAAGCAGGGCCAGAAAAGGAAAGAAAAGCAGGGGTAAGAAAAGCAAAGCAAAGCATGGCCAGGAAAGGCAAATGACAGTAAGGCAAAGCAGAGCAGAGCAAAGTAGCACAAGGAAAAGCAAAGCAGGGCCAGGAAAGGCAAAGCAAAGGACTTTGAGGCGAGGCGAAGCACAGCAGGGGTAGGAGAAGCAAAGCAAAGCAGAGAAGAAAAAGCAAAGCTGCGCCAGGAATACGAAGCAAAGCTAAGCAAAGGAAAGCGTGGCCGGAAGAAGCAAAACGTAGCAGGGCCAGGGAAGGCAAAGCAGAGCAAGGCAAAGCAAAGCAAACCCTGCGAGGAAAAAGAAAGCCTTATCGGGCAAAGAAAAGTCAAGCAGGGCCAGGAAAAGCAAAAGGAATCGGGGTCAGTAAAAACAAAGCAAAGCAGGGCCAGGAAATCAAAACAAAGAAGGGCGAGAAAAACCCAAGCAAAGGAGGTCCAGGAAAAGAAAAGCGGCGTCATGAATACGAAATAAAGCCAAACAAAGCAAGGCAGGGCCGGGAAAAGCAAAACAAAGAAGGGCGAGAAAAACCCAAGCAAAGGAGGTCCAGGAAAAGAAAAGAGGTGCCGCGAACGCAAAGCAAAGCAAAGCAGGTCCAGGGAAAGCTAAACAAAGAGGGACAGAGAAAAAAAAAATAAAAAAAAAATGCAGGGCCAAGGAAAGCAAGGCGATGCGGTGAATACAAAGCAGAGCAAAACAAAACAAAGCACGGCAAGGAAAAGCAAAGCAGACCAAGGCAAAGCAAAGTAGCACGAGGAAAAGCAAAGCAGGGCCAGGAAAGGCAAAGCAAAGGACTTTGAGGCGAGGCGAAGCACAGCAGGGGTAGGAGAAGCAAAGCAAAGCAGAGAAGAAAAAGCAAAGCGGCGCCAGGAATACGAAGCAAAGCTAAGCAAAGGAAAGCGTGGCCGGAAGAAGCAAAACGTAGCAGGGCCAGGGAAGGCAAAGCAGAGCAAGGCAAAGCAAAGCAAACCCTGCGAGGAAAAAGAAAGCCTTATCGGGCAAAGAAAAGTCAAGCAGGGCCAGGAAAAGCAAAACGAATCGGGGTCAGTAAAAACAAAGCAAAACAGGGCCGGGAAAAACAAAGCGGTGCCACGAATGCAAAGCAAAGCAAAGCAGGGCCAGGAAAAGCAAAGCAAAGAAAAACAGTGCTGTGAATACGAAACGTGTAGTTCCTTAGTGTCGTTCGAAATCGCACCCCCCACCCGCCCCAGACGAACAGGGAGGGGCCCGTTGCCGGGTTACGGGGAGGCGGGCGTTCAAGAAGGCGAGGGTGTGGCAGCGGCCCCCGGTTGCTTCCGGCCGCCGGCCGCTCTGACATAAGAGGCTCCCGCTCGGTCACGAGCAGCTCGCCACCTGTGCGACTCGGTGTGGCTGGCTGCCCGGCCGGTTTGCTTTAGCTTTTTATCGTTACATAAACGATCCATAGATATATAATATTATATATACTACTTAAGAGTTATTACAAAAGAAAGTACTAAATAAGAGTAAATATATATATAACGAAAACATAATAAAAAGAGTAGTAGTAATAATAATAATAATCGTTGTCTGTTTCCCCCTTTACTTTTAGGAATCACGTAGTTACTTAGCGTCGTTCGCAACCCCCACCCTCCCCAGACGAATAGCAACGGGGCCCACCTGGCGGCTCGCCGGACAGCGGGGGCCACAGAATAGACCCGGCCCGGTGGCCAGATCCCTGTCCCCTCGTCCGCCAGTTCCGAGGGGACAGTCGCCGAGGTGGGGGGAGGTCAAGGTGTGCGTCTGAGGGTTTACGTGTTTCTAAATACACCGATCGACTCGTCGGCAAAATCGGTGGGACGGTCTGCAAAAGGAGCCTAGAGCAGCAAAGCAGAGCAGAGCAGAGCAATGCGGAGGAAAGCAGAGCAAGGCAAAGCAAAGCCCCGCTAGGGAAAAGAAAGCGGCATAAGGAAAAGCAAAGCACGGCCAGAAAAAACAAAGGAAAAAGGGTAAAAAAAAAAAAAAAAAACAAAAAACAAACAAACAAACAAAAAAAAAACAAAACAAAGCAAAGTAGGGCCAGAAAAAGCAAAGCAAAGCATGGCCAGGAAAGGCAAAGCAGAGCAAAGCAGCACAAAGAAATACATAGCAGAGCCAGGAACACAAAGCAAAGCAAACAAAGGAAGGCATGGCCGGGGTGGGGGGGGAGAAAAAAAAAAAAAAATGAGGGCCAGGGAATGCAGAGCAAGGCAAAGCAAAGCAGAGCAAAGCAGCACAAAGAAATGCATAGCAGAGCCAGGAACACAAAGCAAAGCAAAACAAAGGAAGGCATGGCTGGGGGGGGGGGGGGGACGGGGGGGGGGGGGGGGGGACGGGGGGGGGAAGAAAGAAAAAAAAAAAAACGAGGGCCAGGGAATGCAAAGCACAGCAATGCAAAACAAAGCAAAGCAGCACAAGACAAAGCAAAGCACTGTCAGGAATTCAAGGCAAAGTGAAGCAAAGTAAAACAAAGCAGGGCCAGAAAAGGAAAGAAAAGCAGGGGTAAGAAAAGCAAAGCAAAGCATGGCCAGGAAAGGCAAATGACAGTAAGGCAAAGCAAAGCAGAGCAAAGTAGCACAAGGAAAAGCAAAGCAGGGCCAGGAAAGGCAAAGCAAAGGACTTTGAGGCGAGGCGAAGCACAGCAGGGGTAGGAGAAGCAAAGCAAAGCAGAGAAGAAAAAGCAAAGCTGCGCCAGGAGTACGAAGCAAAGCTAAGCAAAGGAAAGCGTGGCCGGAAGAAGCAAAACGTAGCAGGGCCAGGAAAGGCAAAGCAGAGCAAGGCAAAGCAAAGCAAACCCTGCAAGGAAAAAGAAAGCCTTATCGGGCAAAGAAAAGTCAAGCAGGGCCAGGAAAAGCAAAACGAATCGGGGTCAGTAAAAACAAAGCAAAACAGGGCCGGGAAAAACAAAGCGGTGCCACGAATGCAAAGCAAAGCAAAGCAGGGCCAGGAAAAGCAAAGCAAAGAAAAACAGTGCTGTGAATACGAAACGTGTAGTTCCTTAGTGTCGTCCGAAATCGCACCCCCCACCCGCCCCAGACGAATAGGGAGGGGCCCGTTGCCGGGTTACGGGGAGGCGGGCGTTCAAGAAGGCGAGGGTGTGGCAGCGGCCCCCGGTTGCTTCCGGCCGCCGGCCGCTCTGACATAAGAGGCTCCCGCTCGGTCACGAGCGGCTCGCCACCTGTGCGACTCGCTGTGGCTGGCTGCCCGGCCGGTTTGCTTTAGCTTTTTATCGTTACATAAACGATCCATAGATATATAATATTATATATACTACTTAAGAGTTATTACAAAAGAAAGTACTAAATAAGAGTAAATATATATATAACGAAAACATAATAAAAAGAGTAGTAGTAATAATAATCGTTGTCAGTTTCCCCCTTTACTTTTACGAATCGAGTAGTTACTTAGCGTCGTTCGCAACCCCCACCCTCCCCAGACGAATAGCAACGGGGCCCACCTGGCGGCTCGCCGGACAGCGGGGGCCACAGAATAGACCCGGCCCGGTGGCCAGATCCCTGTCCCCTCGTCCGCCAGTTCCGAGGGGACAGTCGCCGAGGTGGGGGGAGGTCAAGGTGTGCGTCTGAGGGTTTACGTGTTTCTAAATACACCGATCGACTCGTCGGCAAAATCGGTGGGACGGTCTGCAAAAGAAGCCTAGAGCAGCAAAGCAGAGCAGAGCAGAGCAATGCGGAGGAAAGCAGAGCAAGGCAAAGCAAAGCCCCGCTAGGGAAAAGAAAGTGGCATAAGGAAAAGCAAAGCACGGCCAGAAAAAACAAAGGAAAAAGGGTAAAAAAAAAAAAAAACCAAAACCCAAAAAACAAACAAACAAACAAAAAAAAACAAAGCAAAGTAGGGCCAGAAAAAGCAAAGCAAAGCATGGCCAGGAAAGGCAAAGCAGAGCAAAGCAGCACAAAGAAATGCATAGCAGAGCCAGGAACACAAAGCAAAGCAAACAAAGGAAGGCATGGCCGGGGTGGGGGGGGAGAAAAAAAAAAAAAATGAGGGCCAGGGAATGCAGAGCAAGGCAAAGCAAAGCAGAGCAAAGCAGCACAAAGAAATGCATAGCAGAGCCAGGAACACAAAGCAAAGCAAAACAAAGGAAGGCATGGTCGGGGGGGGGGGGGGGGGGGGGGGGGAGCGAAGAAAGAAAAAAAAAAAACGAGGGCCAGGGAATGCAAAGCACAGCAATGCAAAACAAAGCAAAGCAGCACAAGACAAAGCAAAGCACTGTCAGGAATTCAAGGCAAAGTGAAGCAAAGTAAAAGAAAGCAGGGCCAGAAAAGGAAAGAAAAGCAGGGGTAAGAAAAGCAAAGCAAAGCATGGCCAGGAAAGGCAAATGACAGTAAGGCAAAGCAGAGCAGAGCAAAGTAGCACAAGGAAAAGCAAAGCAGGGCCAGGAAAGGCAAAGCAAAGGACTTTGAGGCGAGGCGAAGCACAGCAGGGGTAGGAGAAGCAAAGCAAAGCAGAGAAGAAAAAGCAAAGCTGCGCCAGGAATACGAAGCAAAGCTAAGCAAAGGAAAGCGTGGCCGGAAGAAGCAAAACGTAGCAGGGCCAGGGAAGGCAAAGCAGAGCAAGGCAAAGCAAAGCAAACCCTGCGAGGAAAAAGAAAGCCTTATCGGGCAAAGAAAAGTCAAGCAGGGCCAGGAAAAGCAAAAGGAATCGGGGTCAGTAAAAACAAAGCAAAGCAGGGCCAGGAAATCAAAACAAAGAAGGGCGAGAAAAACCCAAGCAAAGGAGGTCCAGGAAAAGAAAAGCGGCGTCATGAATACGAAATAAAGCCAAACAAAGCAAGGCAGGGCCGGGAAAAGCAAAACAAAGAAGGGCGAGAAAAACCCAAGCAAAGGAGGTCCAGGAAAAGAAAAGAGGTGCCGCGAACGCAAAGCAAAGCAAAGCAGGTCCAGGGAAAGCTAAACAAAGAGGGACAGAGAAAAAAAAAATAAAAAAAAAATGCAGGGCCAAGGAAAGCAAGGCGATGCGGTGAATACAAAGCAGAGCAAAACAAAACAAAGCACGGCAAGGAAAAGCAAAGCAGACCAAGGCAAAGCAAAGTAGCACGAGGAAAAGCAAAGCAGGGCCAGGAAAGGCAAAGCAAAGGACTTTGAGGCGAGGCGAAGCACAGCAGGGGTAGGAGAAGCAAAGCAAAGCAGAGAAGAAAAAGCAAAGCGGCGCCAGGAATACGAAGCAAAGCTAAGCAAAGGAAAGCGTGGCCGGAAGAAGCAAAACGTAGCAGGGCCAGGGAAGGCAAAGCAGAGCAAGGCAAAGCAAAGCAAACCCTGCGAGGAAAAAGAAAGCCTTATCGGGCAAAGAAAAGTCAAGCAGGGCCAGGAAAAGCAAAACGAATCGGGGTCAGTAAAAACAAAGCAAAACAGGGCCGGGAAAAACAAAGCGGTGCCACGAATGCAAAGCAAAGCAAAGCAGGGCCAGGAAAAGCAAAGCAAAGAAAAACAGTGCTGTGAATACGAAACGTGTAGTTCCTTAGTGTCGTTCGAAATCGCACCCCCCACCCGCCCCAGACGAACAGGGAGGGGCCCGTTGCCGGGTTACGGGGAGGCGGGCGTTCAAGAAGGCGAGGGTGTGGCAGCGGCCCCCGGTTGCTTCCGGCCGCCGGCCGCTCTGACATAAGAGGCTCCCGCTCGGTCACGAGCAGCTCGCCACCTGTGCGACTCGGTGTGGCTGGC